>NC_051863.1:7576559-7876559 GCF_015732765.1 Culex quinquefasciatus | reverse complement strand
TCACACAACACATTCTATCACCTTTTGCACTTGCACTTGCACTCAAACAGCACACATAACCATCAAAAACTTCGCGAACTGAGCGGCTCAAACAGGATCGAACACGATACAAGACGATGCTTTGTTTTGGTCTCGAACTGATGACCTGTCAAAAATCCATGCTGCCGGTTCCAGCTAATTTTTGGTAAAATTACGCAAAATTGTGCTGAAACACCATTATTTTTGGTAAAATCTCTCCTGTCATTTTGATTTGGGCTGTCAGTTTTGAAAAGCAAATCAGCAATCAGGGTTAGCTATTTCACCAATCACAGGTTGGTAAATTTAGCTGTAATTTTAGCTGATTCAACCAAAAAAATCACTGTTTCACCAATTTGAAGCCAGCTAATTTGAATTGTTAAATTTTGGATAGAACTCTTTTCCGTGCAATACTTCTAACTTACGTTAAATTTTCCGAGGATTCCGAATATGACAAAATTGAGACCAAAAAGTGCCGCTATGACGGCCTACAGGGCAAAAACTAACGTTGTAAAATGTTTGTTACAGAAAAATCGTAAAACTATGAGAAAAACTGCGATTGGCCAAAAAGTTATTTCCGTAGGCTTATAGTCCATGAAATTCCCTAACTTTTGACCTACGGGAGTATGGGTGTTGAAGGCTGTTGGAAAAGGTTATTAAGGTTTTAAAAAAATCCATTTTTAACAGTTATTTGCAAAAGCTATGAGAAAAAATCAAACCAATCCTGGATGTCTATGGCACATTTTGAAGTGCTTCAAAAGACCTTTCGAATGCATCTAAGAGAGTTGGAATTGATGAAGTTTTACGGAAATGCGAGCATTTTTAAGATTTTTCATATGTTTTGGACCTCAAACTTTAATGCCCGTTTTACCCCACTTCCCTTTGTCGTAGAGGGCTCATATTTGGCATGAGTTCATCTCATGCATAGACAAACAAACGCTGAAAGTTTCATCCAAATCGGAGCACCTCGATACGACCTCTAGAACAAACCGAGCAATATTTACAAATACTGCCTCTTAATCTTTTATGAAAAAGAGATAAAGGATATTAAAAACTTGCTAAATCCTTATAAATATTGTAGGTATTTAAATTGAATTGCGATTTCACATGTTTTGAGTTAATTTAATGTTTTTTATATTTTTTTCTTTGCAAAAGAAAACTTAGTGGGCTGGATTCCATAATATTTTCAAAACCAGCCCGCGGGCCGCACAGAAGACCTCAGGGCCGCAGTTTGGTAACCACTGGATTCGACATTATTTCCATTAAAATTTGGATGTTTTTCGAAAACAAAAATAAGATTTTGAAGAGCAAACGACAATATTAACTTCGAAAAAAATTGCAGCGGCTTTGCTGCCTGAATTTTTTTGTGTGAAAAGGCGAATACAAATTTGTTAATAATTTTTCGAAGAAGTCCTAAGCAATATCT
The DNA here is from genome assembly GCF_015732765.1 of Culex quinquefasciatus. Taxonomy (NCBI): domain Eukaryota; kingdom Metazoa; phylum Arthropoda; class Insecta; order Diptera; family Culicidae; genus Culex; species Culex quinquefasciatus. The sequence continues at coordinate 7,875,118 of NC_051863.1, read as the reverse complement.
TCAACTTTGTTGATAACCTAATTGATCAAGAAATCCGTTTGCCAAATACAGATTATTGAAAATACTATTTTTTATATAAGATGAATTACAAAAGCTTTTTTGTAACTTCTTTGGTCATAAAAAAAGGAATTTACTAAAATTCCTCAAAATTTTCAAAAGGAGATCTGGAAATTTGCTCATTCCTGAGAGTATTGCTCATTCAGCAGTTTATTACTTGATTTCGCATTTGTATTATTTTAAACATTAGATAAATCTTGAAAATCTTCAATCGAAATTTCTGCTATTTTGGTCAATCCATTCTCAACTGGCAAAGTTGAACCGGTTTAAAAAAAATGCAAGTTTGACAGTTTGCATTGTACCGCAGTGCATTGTATCAGGCTAAAATTGTCTGCAGATCATGAAATATCGTCGCTTATGTGCTATCTTGTGACACGTCTGCTGTAAAAAGATAGGACGTGTCACAAGATAGCCTACAAGCGATATCTTGATGATATTTTCAGAAAGACAATTCTCAGACATTTGATCTTTTATTAATTTTACTGCGCATCATAAACTGTCCTGAAATTTGAACAGCACTGTTCTGTCAGTATACCCCTTTCCATCAGATAATACTGCTAAAGTTTAAGCAAATGCAACCGCACAAATGATAGAGAGAGAGAGACCAAGTGTCTAGCAGGGTAATCCGCAACCCTCACTATATCATAATCAGATCCGGTGGCATGGCGCCATAAATCTCGTTATTGTAAGTGGGTGGAAGTCCTGGGTTCTGTAATTAAATTACGAACACACACACACACCCACACACGAGGAGATCCCAGTTTGGGCAGTTTTGCTGCCAGCGGCGGCGGCGGTGAAAAGCGATCCAGCCAAGAGTGAGATTTATCGACGGCCAGGAATAATGAGGCATTTAATTTAGGCGCGCGCTCGATGATAATCTGGGTGGTAAATTCGCTTTAATTCGGAACGGTTTAGCGCGTCACTACCACCTAGTGCCCGCGCACAAAGTGGTTGTTGGTGCGGTGTGTCCAATTGGAAGCAATTTGCATAACAATAAACTCTGTACTTGTAATAAATGAGGCGAGCTTTCCGGGGAAAATCACACAACCGCACACAATTACGGATATTGGATACTTTATGCGCATCAAAGTGTCAGCAATCATGATTAATTAGAGCAGAGTTAGCCTGAAGTCTGTCAGAGCTATTTTATTTCTAAAATCATACTTTTTGCTGAGATTATAGAAGCCACTCAAGTCCTATAAAGCGGTTTGAAGTTGATATTAAAGGGTTTAAGTTTACACAAAATCCCATTTTAATATGATAGGATCATCCTCCTGGCACATTTCATCTTGATTTGTACACAACGTAAGCTGCGTTAAGCTCAGACTCCTCCTGTCTCCACGTACGATTTTCAAGTTGTGATGCACCTCAACTACAAAAGTCAAGCCGTACCCTTAGGCAAGTGAAACTTTCGCCCGGAATCCACTTTAATCCCATTCGGAGAGCTTCGAAATCCCCAACTATTTTCAATACGAGTTAAAAGCTTTAATTAACTTTACACACCGAGCCCGCTGAGTCACCACCACCCCCAGTCTAAACTTTTCACATTTGCCGAGTTTTGCTTCGAAGCTCTCCCCCCCCCTCCCCCTGCCAGAGAGAGATAGAGAGAAAGACCGTCACCTTAAGTGCCGGAGTCATAAAGCATTTCCTAACGGCAATCCTGGCTGGTTCAACTCCTCGCTAATGCTGTGTCGCCAGAGAGATACAAAAACTTGTAACCGCGCGCTCGAGAGCTCGTTCATCTCCAGAGGAAACCCAGAAACTGAGAGCGCTGGAAAACTTTGCAATCCCACAGCCGAAGCTTTCCAAACATGGGGAAAAGGAGATCACCACACACCCACCAGGGATTGGAATAATTGATTCTTCCCTGGAAACGGCGGCGATGGCCAACTTTTCGAGAGCCGCACCCCTTTTGGATAGTCTTTTCATGTTTAAATGGGTTTAATGGTAATCTTGGAATTTTGGTTAATAATTCAAATAGTTGGTGGAAAATTAAACCAACCGTGACAAGAATGGTTCTATCCTGTGCTAACAGCGAATCCCTAGAGCTTGTTTCAACAAAATGAAATCTTGATAAAAAGTTTGACTCAGTTGAAAACAAATATTCACTGGGTTTTTTTGAGTCACCTACAAAATTTTCCCAGACTACACTCAAGGTGCGAACACATTTGATTCGGTCACACTGTCTAACTGCAAATCGAATTCTAAAACCACCCTACCCTCCAAACAAAGCTTTTCCTGCTGGGTGAAAAGCGAAATGAAAAAAAAGTGTGCTCCATTTTCATTATCGTTTTAGTGCGTCGGTGCGGTAATTTGTTTTTCGGGGACCATTTTACAGCTTTCAAGCGTGGTCTCCAAGCGAATCAAGAGGTAGAAAAAAAATGGAGCTTTTCTCGCACACAACTTTTCTTTCCCTTGAATGAATCGAAAGTGGGCCACGGACGATGACTGGACTGTCAGCATCTTTTTACACTTGTTTTGAGGATTTACCTCGAACGTGAGATAACCCTCAATTGCAGATCAACCTACATTTTGCAAGACTTACCAGATCAAAAGTTCTTAACAAACACATCACTTTCTAAAAAAAATATTAACTCTACATTTGAAAACAAAAAATTCTAATTTAGACCCGTGTAGCGTTTTCCAAGCATTCAAAAATTTACATTCGTTTTTTTTTAAGACTTGTGAAATTCCATTAACACTCAAACTATATTGACCAAAAACCAATATAGGAGGGCTGAGGTACCCCAACGGAATGTGGAATATCTCCGGTAATAATGGACCATATTTTTTTCCCCATCTGATACTTAAAAATATAGACAAATTTGGATCATTTGCAACCGAAAGCATCCAAATTGGCCAATTCTACCAAAAGTAATGAGATTTTTAAGAAAAAAAATAGGAGTCAAATTACTACCCGAGCGTTTGAGTGTTGATAACAAATACTTTCAGACAGGATTGCCATATATAAATATTCATTTCGCATTAGCAAAAAAATATTTTCAATATTTATGTATTTTTCAATTAGGAACATTTTTCAAAGATCTCGTCCACAAATTACTTTCAGCCATAAAAAAATATTTAAATAAATTATTTTGATAGACTAAAAAGGCTGTTGCTAATATTTTTTGACTGTGGCAAAAGTTGAGGGGGGAGAACGGAAAAAAATAATAACAGTTGTAGTTGCAAGCCATGATATCAACACTTGAATGAAAAATTTATTGATCCCAAACATGCTTAACATGATTTCAAACGCAGGAAATTGCATTTCAAATTGCCTAAAAAAAATAAAACAAAACTTAATTTTAAATTTCAAGCCTGATTTTCTTAGTTTGGAAACAAAGAGTAGCTCAAAATGCTCCTATCAAAAATTTGCAAAATATCACCGAATTTATGAGATTTTATTTGCTAAACTTTTACGTTTTGTACCGATCTGTGCAAAGCGTTACTGAATGTATTCTAAGTAATTTATAATCCATTTATATTTGATACAAACCACCTCTCTTGTTTTTCGAGCTTTAATGTATGACGTTAAAAAATATGTTTTTACGGGACATATATAAAGGTTTACATAATCAGTGATTTTTGAAATGTTTACAACCAAGGTATTTTAACACTCAATGTTTGACAAAATAAAAAAACAGGTTAAAACGGGCTAAAAAAAAGTTTTAAGTCAGATTATTTTTAACCATGTTTGAAAAATTTCAAAAGGGCCAAACATTCAATATTACGCCCTTTTAAAATGTTAGTCTTGATTTAAAATTTTTGAAAAAAAAATTTTCGAGAAGATCGGAAAATTTCACAAATGTTTTATACATTAACATTGAAAATCGGACCATTAGTTGCTGAGATATCGACATTAAAAATGGTGGGCTGTTTGGGTAAGACTTAGAAAAAATCAATTTTCCTGTTTTTAAACCTTTGCATTGCAATATCTCAGCAACTAAAGGTCGTATCAACAAAGTCTGAATAAGCAGAGAATTTTCTAAGCTTTTCAAAAATATTTTTTCCAAAAGTGTGCAAACATGTGCACTAATTTAAAAAAATGAAAAACTGCGACTATTTCCAAAAAAGTCACCTAAATATGGATTTAACTTGAAAACGGTGCACTTTATCAAAAGTTCACTAAAGTACTTTTTGATTGCAAATTTGATTTTACATTGAAAAATGAAGTTGAAAAAATTTTGCGACCAATATTTCGATTTTTTGAAAAAATAAGTATTGATTAAAAAATTCATAACTCGGTCAATGATTTTTTGCACAACCTGGAAATTTCTGAAAAGTTGGCATTTTATGTCCTCTAAAACATATCAGAAAATTAAAAAAAAATAAAAATAGTGTTTTTTTGCAAATCAAGTTTTAGTGATAAAAAGTTAAATAAAAAATCACCAAATTGTTTTTACCGTGTATCATTTTTTACCCGTGTAGTCCGTATCCATACCTACAACTTTGCCGAAGACACCAAATCGATCAAAAAATTCCTTCAAAAGATACAGATTTTTGAATTTTCATACATCATTTTTGTATGGACAGCTGCGAAATTTGTATGGAAAATTATATGGACAAACTAATGATGCAAAATGGCTTCTTTGGGCATACCGAAGGCACCAAAAAAGTTTCAGTCGGATTAAAAAATACAAAAATTAAAATTTAAGAAAAAAGACCGATTTCGTAGAGAATTGCTCCATAAACCTCACGAAAAAAAAATTGAATCCGGCCTGCCTGTCATAAAATAATTCACAGAGCTGACTATGTTTGCAATAGTGTACATACCCACAAAAAAAAATCAAAAACTAAGGAACTTTTGTGTTCATTCGAATTTTTTTCCTTTCAGCCTTTGGTCCACTTTCGATCTTTTTGTCATTTCGACCTATAGTCTTTCGACCTTTTGTCACTTTTGTCCCTTAATGGCAAATAATTAGGCAAGGTTTCAGACTTATAAGTAATCTTATCGCCAATATACAAATTACTTAAAACTAAAAAGGAAATCCCATATTACTTTTAAGTGACACAAAATCGTAAATTACAAAGATTAACGGTTAAATGACAAAGATTAATTTTTTTTTATTTTTGCAGTTGGTGTTATTATTTAAATTGCTAATGATTAACCCCGTACAACACAACCCCGCCTTTAGGCGGGCTTTGGTCTAAAAAATCGGAAAAATAAATTTTTCCACAAATTTTTTATCTTTAAAAACAATTTCAAGAAGAAGATTGACTTGTTTTAAGTGACTTTGCCAATGTTTCTGATTTTTTTTCTTGGGTCGCGTTTATTTTTTAAATCAAATAATAATAGTATCATTTCATAATAGACAATGTGAAAACAATCAAAAATTTGGAAGGTAACCTAAAAACATGAAAAACTAAAAAGGCAAAAGGTTATGATAGGAGATGGTAGAATAAGGCATTTACTACACAAAAAAATATTACTATAAATAAAACAAACATAAAACAAGAGAAGTAAAAATGGTTGTAGAACAAAAGTTGCTCAAAAGACCTCTTTAAAAAAAATCGGATTAAACCAAAAACACTCATGTTTAATTGGACGATGACGATCATTGTGTCCATCCGAGGGTTAACACAATCGGAGCTCATTCCCTGGCCTAGAACAACGCTCAACCAGGCGGGTGGGGCCGGCCATCCTGACGGTTCACTGGCCACCACCAACCACCTGGAAGGGGGTATTACGGTCCTGATCCCACGGTCTGGCGACGCCATCGCCCGGGAGAGATTGCAATCCTTGACGATGCTGTGAACAAGCAAAGAAGATCCAGGGACGGTGACAATGAGACCGTGAGTGGTGTTGTACCATCAATTTCAATTTTATTGTTATTTTAGAGCATTAAGTGGATTACGTACCTGGGCCACGGGAATTGTTTTCACTGCAGGCGGTGGCGACGACGACCATGGTGACGACGGCGCTCTTTGTGTGCATCAAGCGGTGACGCCCACCGTTCAGGTGTTCAGAAAGCGCCTCGAGGAGGGGTTTCTTCGCACAATTTTCACCGTCCACACCCTTCCCTTGCTGACTTTCCTCGAATGCCCCCGCGTCCGGTTTAGTTCATTTGCTCACTTTATGAAGCTTTTCCAATAAAAGCAAATCTTCTTTACGACTTTCTGCGCTAGCTGATGGTTGATGCTTGCGTTCTTCGCAGGTGACACACAGAACTCGGGTAACACTCTGGACTAAGTGTAAAAATCGTGGGTTGGATCTGGTGGACGGGGTGAAAAAACGTTTGAAAAGGGACAAAGACCGTAGACTAGACACAAGGTTGATCTAATTAACACTAACAAGCGACTCTAATTAGGAATCACAAGTCGTCGCCATCGTGCTAACTTGTCGTACGTGCGAAAAACGAAACGAAACTATTGGCACTACGCCCCCCGGGGCATGGCCTTCCTCTAACGTGGGATTTCTGCTCCAGCGTCTCTGACGAGACAGGAGAAACCGGTCGTACGTGCATTTTGGGCCAAATTGAGTTAAGAACGCCATTTTGTGCAGCTCACAATGCCTCACCTTTTGACCTTCACAGATCCCCAATATTCGATTTCAATCCTGAGATATTCAACAAAAACCAAAAAAAACCCGTGCATTTTTGTCACTTTACATATGAAAGTAGTTTCAATCTTGTCGTGCTATCTTGTCACTCCATGAAAATTGATGTAAGTGCGACAAAAGGCCAGAGGGATTTCAGGCCAGGAAAGTCAGGATGCGTTTGTCGCACGTACAAGCTAGACTACCGTAAACATTTGTAATTGTAACTCGGGACTCCAGCAACCAACTTCAACCAAACTTTGGGACAATGCACAGAATGGTGAGCCAAACAAAACGTGTTTGTTATTGTTTACATTGCGTGCTCTCGTTTTTGAATATTCAAGGTCAAACATTAAAACGCGTTTTTCTCGGAACGTCAAAATGGCGGGTGCGACAAGATAGCACGACGACGTCGAAGTGCAAGTCACATTCTCATTCAAGTTTTTTTTTTTTTTTCAATGATGGAATGAAGTATTTTTTTATTTTGTACTTTTTTCAAAACAACCACTAATTTTTGTATAAATTTTGATCAACAAACAACTTTAATTGTTTTTGTTTTTTTTTGTATTACTTTGTTTTTTCATGTTGTTGTGAGTGTTCTTTATGTTTCTGTTTTTTTTTTTGTGTTAATTTTATATTTGGTGTTTTTTATGATTTTGTGATTTTTTGTGGTTTTGTGATTTTTTGTGATTTTTTGTGATTTTTGTGATTTTTTTGTGATTTTTTGTGATTTTTTGTGATTTTTTTGTGATTTTTTTTGTGATTTTTGTGATTTTTGTGATTTTTGTGATTTTTGAGATCTTTGTGATTGTTGTGATTTGTTGTGATTTGTTTTGATTTTTGTGATTTTTGTGATTTTTGTGATTTTTGTGATTTTTGTGATTTTTGTGATTTTTGTGATTTTTGTGATTTTTGTGATTTTTGTGATTTTTGTGATTTTTGTGATATTTGTGATTTTTGTGATTTTTGTGATTTTTGTGATTTTTGTGATTTTTGTGATTTTTGTGATTTTTGTGATTTTTGTGATTTTTGTGATTTTTGTGATTTTTGTGATTTTTGTGATTTTTGTGATTTTTGTGATTTTTGTGATTTTTGTGATTTTTGTGATTTTTGTGATTTTTGTGATTTTTGTGATTGTTGTGATTTTTGTGATTTTTGTGATTTTTGTGATTTTTTGTAATTTTTTGTGATTTTTGTGATTTTTGTAATTTTTGTAATTTTTGTAATTTTTGTAATTTTTGTAATTTTTGTAATTTTTGTAATTTTTGTAATTTTTGTAATTTTTGTAATTTTTGTAATTTTTGTAATTTTTGTAATTTTTGTGATTTTTGTGATTTTTTTTGATTTTTGTGATTTTTGTGATTTTTGTGATTTTTGTGATTTTTGTGATATTTGTGATTTTTGTGATTTTTGTGATTTTTGTGATTTCTGTGATTTCTGTGATTTTTGTGATTTTTGTGATTTTTGTGATTTTTGTGATTTTTGTGATTTTTGTGATTTTTGTGATTTTTGTGATTTTTGTGATTTTTGTGATTTTTGTGATTTTTGTGATTTTTGTGATTTTTGTGATTTTTGTGATTTTTGTGATTTTTGTGATTTTTGTGATTTTTGTGATTTATGTGATTTTTGTGATTTTTGTGATTTTTGTGATTTTTGTGATTTTTGTGATTTTTGTGATTTTTGTGATTTTTGTGATTTTTGTGATTTTTGTGATTTTTGTGATTTTTGTGATTTATGTGGTTTTTGTGATTTTTTGTGATTTTTGTGATTTATGTGATTTTTGTGATTTTTTGTGATTTTTTGTGATTTTTGTGATTTTTGTGATTTTTGTGATTTTTGTGATTTTTGTGATTTTTGTGATTTTTGTAATTTTTGTAATTTTTGTAATTTTTGTTATTTTTGTGATTTTTGTGATTTTTGCGTTTTTTGTGATTTTTGTGATTTTTGTGATTTTTGTGTTTTTTGTGATTTTTGTGATTTTTGTGATTTTTTGTGATTTTTGTGATTTTTGTGATTTTTGTGATTTTTGTGATTTTTGTGATTTTTGTGATTTTTGTGATTTTTGTGATTTTTGTGATTTTTGTGATTTTTGTGATTTTTGTGATTTTTGTGATTTTTGTGATTTTTGTGATTTTTGTGATTTTTGTGATTTTTGTGATTTATGTGATTTTTGTGATTTTTGTGATTTTTGTGATTTTTGTGATTTTTGTGATTTTTGTGATTTTTGTGATTTTTGTGATTTTTGTGATTTTTGTGATTTTTGTGATTTTTTGTGATTTCTGTGATTTATGTGATTTTTGTGATTTTTTGTGATTTTTTGTGATTTTTGTGATTTTTGTGATTTTTGTAATTTTTGTAATTTTTGTAATTTTTGTAATTTTTGTTATTTTTGTGATTTTTGTGATTTTTGTGATTTTTGTGATTTTTGTGATTTTTGTGATTTTTGTGATTGTTGTGATTTTTGTGATTTTTGTGATTTTTGTGATTTTTGTGATTTTTGTGATTTTTGTGATTTTTGTGATTTTTGTGATTTTTGTGATTTTTGAGATCTTTGTGATTGTTTTGATTTGGTTTGATTTTTGTGATTTTTGTTATATTTTGTGATTTTTTTGTGTTTTTTGTGTTTTTTGTGATTTTTGTGATTTTTGTGATTTTTGTGATTTTTGTGATTTTTGTGATTTTTGTGATTTTTGTATTTTTTTGTGATTGTTTTGTTATTGTTTTGTGATTTTTTGTGATTTTTTTGTGATTTTTTTGTGATTTTTTTGTGATTTTTTTGTGATTTTTTTGTGATTTTTTTGTGATTTTTTTGTGATTTTTTTGTGATTTTTTTGTGATTTTTTGTGATTTTTGTGATTTTTTGTGATTTTTGTGATTTTTGTGATTTTTGTGGTTTTTGTGTTTTTTTGTGATTTTTTGTGATTTTTTTGTGATTTTTGTGTGATTTTTGTGATTTATTTTTATTTTTGTGTTTTTTTGTGATTTTTGTATTTTTTTTTTTGTTTTTTTTATTTTTGTGATTTTTGTTATTTTTGTAATTTTTGTAATTTTTGTGATTTTTGTGATTTTTTGAGATTTTTGTGATTTTTTTTTTTTTTTGATCTTTTTATGATTATTTTGTGATTTTTTTTTTTGTGATTTTTTTGTGATTTTTGAGCTATTGTATTTTTTGTTTTTGTTTTATCAATGTGATTTTGACAATATTTTTGAGTTTTTGAAAAAAAAGTTTTTGAAAAAAAAGGTTACCATAATTGGAAAAAATACCAAGCAACAAAAATACCTTTTCGAATCCAAGCAATTCAATTTGATATCATAAGTTCACTACTTATCCCCACCAATCGTGGCTGTCACCTAGTAAAACCATTATCGTGGTCCGCTACTCATTATTTTCAATTAAAAGAAAATTTTCCAATTAAATATAATTAATTCATCAGAATGTCATTCTGGAGTTATTATTCATAATGCTCTCATTCATTATGACTTTTCCACTTCCTGACCACATTTCCTAGCCGCAGCTAGCTGCTGGTTTGGTTTTCCTACTCCTTTTTCCCCAGAAAGAGAGAGGGAAAAACTCCGCCCGACCATCAGCTATGTCGCAATTTTCCACCGTCGTCGTCGTCACCGTCGTAATTCGTCGTCTTCATCATCTTTTCGCGGTGACAATTCCGAGGGTGCACAATAAACTTTTCCTTGGCGCGAGCGCGTACAAAATGAAAAGCTTTTCGTTTTTGCACCCACCCACAATCCCACCCAAGCGAGGGAGGGGGGGTCATTCAAACAAAAGGGTAGCAAAAAGTGGCTGCGAATTGGCAGTCCCTGCTCTGGTTGGTCATGATTACAGGGTGCAGTGTTGCGGTTTTGAACGGAGAACAGGGGAGTAACAGGTAAAAGAAAAGCTCTGCGGTGTGGAATTCATCTTGAAAAAGAAAGCTTTTCTCGTGACAATGATGTCAAGCTGTGCTCGGGCTTCCTTTTTTCACTTAGTTTTAATGACTTGCGGTTGGAAATATGAAGGTAGAGGATGGTTAAAACTTTATCTGCTATGCTAATGAGTAGAATTAATTTTCTATGAGTTGGGCTACCGGATTTGTTTGGTTTTGAAAACGCAAAAAAATCATCCAACAATACTGACCTTGTCCTACGCAGTCATGCGGACATCATCTCTACTGCGGATGCAAACAGGCTGTTCTATCTCCAAACTCGGTGAACCTCAATGAATGAATGAGTGAGCCACTTCGCCAAGCCACACCAGACTGGACGCGGTTCACCATGGACAAATCCGGCTCCGGCAGCTTCCGGCAAACTTGCCACAGAGCCTGGAGCCTGCGATGTTTGCTTACAAGAGGCATCCAGCGTTGGAATTCTGACAAAAAATACACCCAGAAAAAAAAAACAAACGAATGTCCGTTCTGTGATCACTAATGAGCGTCATAAATCTGGTCCATTTTTCCGGCTGTTGCTTGCCAGCTATGATGCAGGATCTGCAACAGCTACTGCAGCTTACAGCGATCTCACGATTTCGTAAACTTGTTCACTAAATTTCTTAACTTTTTGCTTCGAATAAAACAAACACAAATCTACATATTCAGCATTTCTTCAATTTTAATTGTAAAATCGCATTACCACTGTAACATTGCGGAAAACATCGCGTCAAACAAACAAAAACATTGCATTCCAGCGTATGAAATGGAAAAATGTGATCTACAGAGACTTGTGAAATGCATACTTGGGCATGGTTCCCGGTTAGCCCAACTTGTGAAGAACAACCGTTGCAAAAACAAACCTACTTCAGCGCATCTGGAACGGATGAGTGCACAGATTGAAGTTCTGTACGGTTATAACAAAATTATTACTGATGTTATAAGGAATCATGTTGATAGTTTGATTTAAATTCACCAGAAAACTAATTTAAAATAATGCCCATAATTGAAGATTGTGAAAAATATACAGTATGTAAAAAAAGTATTTACACCCCTTGGGCACTATGCACATTTTGTGATGAAACATGTAAAAAATTTAAAGTTTGACAGGAACCTAGGACTACGTTTTGTTCAGAAACTCATGCCAAACATTTTGCTTCAAAAAGCTCATGAAAAGATGATTTCTATAAAAAGTTATACAACAAATACTATTACGAAAATAAAAAAGGTGCAAAAAAAGTTTGTACACCTTTCGAAAAATTTACATAATTAATGTTATTTGTTGACAAATCACCATAAATCCAGTCTCCCAACTCCAAATAGGCATCCTTGACTGATTAAAAAAATAATTTGGATTGAATATAAAGTTTACTAACTACTTAGTATAAAAGTTTATATAACTCTGGAAATTCTATAGAAAACTTATCTTAACTTAATTTTGAAATCTTCTAATTCAACTAAATGTCAATATATTACCATAGAATTGCAAAATAAACATTTGGGAGTGGGTATAACACCGTTTTGGGGTCTTTGTATCGCTAGAATAGATTTTTCGTTGGAATTTCGTAACAACCCGGAATTACGTCGTCGGAAAATCCGCCGGCATCCGAACCGGTCCACAATTCACAAGTCAACCTATGTGGAATCGGAAAGGGCATAAAATTTCCGATCTTTGATACCCAAACATCTAGGTTTTCTTTAAAACCTACGTTTTTAAATACCTGGGCAAAAGTAAGTTTGATCCACGAGAACAAAATTACGAAATTCCATACATTTTTGACAGGTTGCTCAAACGAAACCATAACAACGTTTTTGCTTAGGTATTTAAAAACGTGGGTTTTATAGCAAACCTGGATGTATGGGTATCAAAAGATCGGAAATTTTATGCCCTTTCTGATGCCACATAGGTTGACTTGTGAATTGTGGACCGGTTCAGATGCCGGCGGATTTTCCGACGACGTAATTCCGGGTTGGTACGAAATTCCAACGAAAAATCTATTCTATCGATACAAATACCCCCAAAACGGTGTTATACCCACTCCAAAATGTTTATTTAGCAATTCTATGGTAATATATTGACATTTAGTTGAATTAGAAGATTTCAAAATTAAGTTAAGATAAGTTTTATATAGAATTTCCAGAGTTATATAAACTTTTATACTAAGTAGTTAGTAAACTTTATATTCAATCCAAATTATTTTTTAATCAGTCAAAGATGCCTATTTGGAGTTGGGAGACTGGATTTATGGTGATTTGTCAACAAATAACATTATTTATGTAAATTTTTCGAAAGGTGTACAAACTTTTTTTGCACCTTTTTTATTTTCGTAATAGTATTTGTTATATAACTTTTTATAGAAATCATCTTTTCATGAGCTTTTTGTAGCAAAATGTCTGGCATGAGTTTCTGAACAAAACGTAGTACTAGGTTTCTGTCAACATTAAATTGTTTAGATGTTTCATCACAATATGTACATAGTGCCCAAGGGGTGTAAATACTTTTTTACATACTGTAAAGAAATGAATGCTATAAATCACGAAATCAAAGTAGGAAGGATCAAAATGATTTATTTTTTCTCATTTTTCGGAATGCTTGAATTAAAATGGGAAATTGGACGAGCTTTTCAAAAAAAATTTCTTTGAGACTAGAAAATGAAGTCTTACACATAAAAATGGCCGAAAACAAAAAAAAATAGTTCTCCAGAAATTAATACGAAATTTTTAAATTTAAATTGGCATAATTCATTTTTCCAAAACAAATGTGGGTTTTCCATACAAAGTGTGTACGTAAACATATAAAAATCAGTATCTTGAGACGCGATTTTTTTTAGCGATTTGGAGTATTCGCATAGCTGTAGATTATAATTAGGACAACTCATTGAAAATAGGTACACAGTAGTTGCTTGTTAACTGGGCCGTAGTCCAGTTGAAAAGCAGACAAACACCATTTTTAGGCTAAACACATTTTTTGATCCATCCCTGAAACTTTTTTTCAAGCTCAGAAAATTTCCATCTATGAGACTTTGTGAAATTTTCTGGCCTATTAAATAAAAATAATTTAAATATTTAAAAAATCCAGTGCAAGTATTTATTTTTATTTTAGACTTTTTTTTTATTTTTTTAATGATTTTTTTGTGTCACAAAAAAATTCAAAAAAAGTTAAAAAAAATATTTTTAAATGTAAAAAAAATGTTTGGAAACATCGGCATTCTCAGGTTAATTTTTTTTTACATTTTCTGTTTGAAAAAAATGATCCAACCCTGTATTTTTTTTTAATTAGAGAAAATTTCCATCTAAGAGACTTTGTAAAATTGTCTTGTCTTTTAAATGATTTTTTTTAATTTAAAATTTTAACGAAAACGAAGTTGACTTTATATCTGTCGGCCACCATTGCTGGTACCAACCACTAGTGTCTTTCTCTTTATCTACAAGGACTTCGCCGCCCTGGGCTCCTAAGTGCATGAAAGTATGGCACGGAGCGACGGCGCCGAATACCCATATTTACACAAAGAATTTTAGAGCGCCCGCCGCGGGATTCGAACCGGCGACCTCTGGATTGTAAGTCCAGTGCGCAGTCCGATTGATCCACACGGGCGGGACATTTTAGAATTTTAGAAATATTAGACTTTGAAAAATTTTTCTGGTTTTTTAATAAAAATACTAGATTGAGTTTTGTAAATATCGTTATTTTTTACCTATATTTTTACATTTTTTGTTTGATTTTTTTTTATCCATTCCTGTTAGGCTTCATCCAAAAAGTATGCCACGCAAAAATCGGCCAAAATTGTATGACCCAATCCCCCCAGACCCAATGTCACCCCTGATGACGGTTCTTCTAAATAATAGTAAGCAAACAATTTTAGAAACGAGGATTTAATTTAATTGTGTACATTTCGAATTAATATTATGCAATCATAAAAAACAACCCAGCGTGACGTCACAGTCTCGCAAAGCCCCCCCCCCTCCCCCCTTGGTCACATCTTGTCACACCTACGGTAACCTCCCTCCCCCTAAGAGCGTACGTACTTTATGGATGACGCCTTAGAGGTGGGCAAAATCGCTTTTTTTTAGGAGCCGCTCATTTTCGTTCGCTCTTTAAAAAGAGACGCTCTTTTGAACGGCTCTTTCGCTCTTTTTCAAAATATAGATAAAAAAGGATATTTTTTGAGAATGATGTGATTTTTAAAGCTATTTCACATTGGATTTATATAAATTATTTAAAAAAAATAACTAAAAATGAAAAGATGCCCTTATGCCCTTGTCTTGGCGATCTCTATGTCGAAATTTCTACTTGAACCTTAACGTTTGAATGATTGAATTGCATTCAAACTTAAATCTAGGACTTTGGAGAAATTGCTATTAATTTTTAAATGGCGGTTATTTCTGCGAACATTAAACTAATGCTGATATTTTATTAAAAGAAAATATTCTGTAAACTCTTTTCTACATTCTGATTTGATCGATAATGTTTATAAACGCTGAAGTTTATTCGGGCAGGAGGAATTATTTTTTCCTAAATCTCTAACCTATTTAGTAGATTTTTGATAATAATTTACAAGCTAAGCAAATTTAAATGCTCAAATTTGTATTAGGGTAATACTTTGATGTACGATGAATACAATTAAAAGTTTCTTCGTTTTGTTTTATAAATTCATATTCTTTTGAAATTAAAAAAACAGCAGGAAACTGAATATATATGCTTAAAAACTTTTAAGTGGTGTTCAAAGATTGACATCAATGCTATTGAGAGTCTTTCAATATATATTGATGAGAATGTTGCTATAGACTCCCCAATGAAATATGACGATTCAGCAATTTTAAAGTACTTGAAAAGTACTTTTTAACAATCATTGAAATATTTGAATTTGTATTTTCAATTCTCAAAAACAAATTTACAAATTCAAATTTGTGACAAATTCAATAAATTATATTTATAACAAGTTGATTTTAAAACTTGGACCATTTTGGAACGATTCTTTCAAAAGACCGGAGTTTAAAAAAGAACCGCGGTTCTTTTTTTGTGAGCTATGGTTCGTTCGCTCTTTTTAATGAACCGGCTCTTTGAGCGGCTCGTTCTTTTTTTGCCCACCTCTAATTCCTGTATTGTTTTTTTAATCTGAGAAAATTTCCATCCATGAGACTTTGTAAAATTGTCTGGTCTTTTAAATAAAAATAATTTTAAAAATTTTAAAAAATCCAAAGCAAGTACTTTTTAATTTAAGACATTTTTTGATATTTTTTTTACATGTTTTATTTTATATCACTAAGAAATTCAAAGAAAGCTAAAAAAAATTTAAAAAAATAACCAACATGTTTGGAAACATCGTCATTTTGAGGTTATATTTTTTACATTTTTTGCTTGAAATAAAAATTTGATCCATTCCTGTAACTTAAACAAAATTTAGACTGTGTAAAATTTTAATTTTTTAAATAATAGAGATAGAGTTTTGGAAATACCGTTATTTTTAGGCTATATTTTTTACATTTTTTGTTTGATTTTTTATCTATTCCTGTGATTTTCTTTTAACCTGAAAAAAATTCCAACCATGAGATTTTGTAAAATTTTCTGGTCTTCTACATAAAAATAATAAAGATTGATGTTTGGAAATATCGTCATCTTTAGGCTATATTTTTTACAATTTTTGTTTGAAAAAAAAATGTTTTTATCCATCCCTGTTTTTTTTAAGCATGGAAATTTCCATCCATGAGACTTTGTAAAATTTTCTGGTCTTTCACATAACAAAAATTATAAAAAATTAAATTTGACGCAAAGTTAAATTTTCTAGTCTTTTTGATAAAAATAATTAAGACCATGTCAAATATTCTGGCCCTTCAAATAAAAATAATTTAAAAATTTAAAATTTGAGACTCTGTCAAATTTTGTGGTCTTTTCAATAAAAATAATTTAAAAATTACATTTGTTCAAAACCATGAAATGATGAAAATTATCCATTTGTAAACCACAACAAAAGTTTTGTAAATTTTGAAATAATTTAATTTTTTTTATAATTTATTTGTTGAAAATCTTTGAATATTTCTCAAAAGTTTCGTTTAATGTGACATTTCATCAAATCGATTTTTGTGAGGCTTAATCTCAGATACTTATTATTTATCAAAAAAAAAGTAAAGTACTTTTGAATTGTTAATTCGATCTAGATTTTAAAAAATATTTCTTTCAAAAATTGCGTTTTTCGACATTTCTGAAAAGCCCTTTTTCAATTTTAAGAACCAGATTTTGCACCATCATGCACTCTGGCTCGAAAAATGCATTTTCAGTCCCTTTAAAAAAATGTAGGAAA
This sequence comes from Culex quinquefasciatus, assembly GCF_015732765.1. Classification (NCBI taxonomy): domain Eukaryota; kingdom Metazoa; phylum Arthropoda; class Insecta; order Diptera; family Culicidae; genus Culex; species Culex quinquefasciatus. Next base: position 7,858,307 of record NC_051863.1, on the reverse strand, counting down.
TTTTCTTTGCTTTCAAGAAGAAATTGCATTTCTTGCATAAGTATATTTAAAATACAGTAATATAAAAAAATCATTATTTTCACAATTTCAAAAATTCTATTTTTTTTAAATCATGTCTCCGGAACCAGATTTATCGCCATCATGCTTTATGGTGCAAAAGGTTTTTAGTCTTTTTTAAGTCCTCTCAAACAATTAATAAATTTCGAGAGTTAAAAAATACGTTGCATAAAACTTTAAAAGTAACACAACAATTTTCATATGTATTTCAAGAAAAAAAAATTGCAAAATTGCATGAATATTCTCATTGAAGAAATAATTATGCAAAATGACTTCTTTTGACATATTCCCTAGAAGGAAATTTCACACAAATTAAAAAATACGAAAAAAAGTCAATTTGCAAAAACGAAGAGAACTGCAACTAATTTGATTATTTTTTAAATCCATTCACATTCAAATTTGACTTTTAAAGCATTAAATCAAAAAATCGTATAGAAATAAAAAGCGTAAACTTTTATTTCAGAAATAGTCGAAAAGTGTCTTACAAGTTTGTTTTTGACCACTTTTTGTTACAACGCAACGTATTTGAGATACAGCAATATTTAAAATACGAAGTACAAAATATTCAATTATTTCGCACCATTCTCAAATGTCAAATTTCAAAAAGATACAACTGCATTTTGAAAACAAAAAATGGAGAAAATTATCAAGTGGTTTCCACTTTTTCCGAAAATACTAAAATTCGGCTGCATCTGACAGCGAATCAAAATCTATTCTGCCACTTTGATGAACCATTTCCACGCATGACTTCATTGTACCGTTCACAGCATCCCACAGGCGCACAATACGTGGTGATTCAGGGTTTCTTCCCCAGAAAAAAAATGGACAAAATAGTAATATTCCTGGAAAAGGACCTTCGCTTACAATTTCACGGTGCTTACAAGGGCAATGATGATTTTTAGTGAATTTACAAAAATTATATTTTTGAATAGTTTTTTTTTGTCAATTCCAAAAAAAATACCAAAAAAGTAACAAATGAAAATAAGTATAATTAATTTGGAATTTTTTAAAATCCAATGATTTTTTTAACATTTCCTCACGGCAGCACCGTGTGCATTCTATAGTGCCAATTTTAGAAGCAATTCCATAAAAACTCAACGATGTTCGTTCTTTGAGGCAGTAAAAAAATACATCAAGAAAGGTTCATACATCACCTGCCCACTGCGTTGCGTGTTGACCATTCCGCAGTTCAAACAGACGGAGGAAAAAAAGAAGTATTCCCTCGACGGAACCTGAACCTGGCACCTCATCCGGCCAGTGGCTCTTATCGAGACACGCGTTGATGCGCAAAAGGTGACCGCAAAACCCCTCAGCTGAATGGCCACAGCCGTGGTCTGTATGATGTCTATCATAAGTAGAATTGACACAGTGAATAATTCAGAAAATTTAACTTGAAAAAATGTTATTTTGTGTGTTAACATTTCAGACACTTTTTTTCATCAGTTTTCCTTCCGATGTTTTTTTTTCACACTTTTCCAATAAATGTGACCATATTTCATGCCCACTGTGCGGCTATGATAAAATGGGCCCTGGGCATGATAAAATGGGCAATTAGAGCGAGTGGCAACAAAAAAAACCTGTGGCAACCAGTTGATCCTTTCACACGCTGTCCGTTCGCTATCAGCAGCAACCTTCTTTACCAGCAGCGCCTCCCCCATTCACACATCAAATGCGTTCCCATTCACATATCCATTGAGCCATCACCCGACCGGGGCCAGAGGTCGCCCAGAGTGTCGTCGTAGTCGTCGTCGTTGGCCCGCAGCGACTTATGAATAGATTATGGAGAAATAAGCGGGAAAATAATTTCCCCCGAGCCTTTTGACTGGACGCGGTCATGCATATATCAGCACACCACCGCCACCGTACAGAGAGCGGCCAGCCGTGCCATTCTCGCCTTTGGGGTGGGAGGACCATCATGGGCAGGGCGGGCTAGCTTCGTGGCGATGGCCATCACTGGTCAAGGATTATTTGAAGTGACCAATTTCAGGTCAGGAGCGATGCATATTGCATGATTCCCATAAAAGATGCAATTTTGATTGAAAATGGCTGCAAAATGTCATGCTTTCTAATGCTTGATGAAAAGGGTCTCTCAATTCCCACGAAATCGTTGAAAGTTGTCACGATCTCTCTTTGGTTTTTATCGAACTTTGTTCTAAATCTATGAAGGTGATTTTCCATAAAACACAGTTCAACAAAAAATCAAATGTTTCTTGTCTCTGAGACGATTATATGTGTTCCTAGTAGATTTTTTCCTACTGAATCCGAATCCAGAATTGCTCCAAATGATCCCAATTTTGAGATACACCCGTTTGAAATGTTAGTTTAGGCCAAAATTAGCTACTTTGTCGACTATTTTACAAAAGAACTATTGAATAAACAACTAAACCAATACATGTATCTTAAAGTTCACGTTTTCCCCTTTCTGAAACACCCCTGGTTTTTAAAATTTGATTGTTTCTACGCATATTTAAAGCCATTTAAAAATAATATTTTCAGTTGGTTCTCATTCAAGTTTTTCCAACTTGCATGCAAGACAAATTCTGCTGGGATATCATTTGTCTGCTGAATCCATTCCCATCATTAGATTTTTTGGAAAAGGTTAAGTTTTTGAGTAAATATAGAATTTTCGATGATTTTTTCAAAATAAAATGTATTTTATGTTAAAGTATGACTCAGAGATGACTAAAGGTCGATGTCTCGAAAGTCTAATTGATCATATTTAATGAAGTTTTGTCTGCTGAATCCATTCCCATCATTAGATTTTTTTCAAAAATGTCAAATTTTTGAGTAAAAATAGAGTTTTCGAAAAAAAATTCAAAATAAAATCTATTTTGTGAGCCATTCTCTTCGAAATAAGCCGGTTTCAGCCATTCTTATATTTTGTATTTTTTTTTTTATTTGGCTCAAACTTTGTGGGGGACTTTCCTATGACCAAGAAGCTATTTTGTGCCATTGGTTCACCCATACAAGTCTCCATACAATTTTGGCAGCCGTCCTCACAAAAATGGTACGTAAATATTTAAACTGCTGGAACTTTGATATCTGGATAGAACACTTTTTTAAGATTAAAAATAATGCTATTTTTTCACTAAAATGCCAATAACTCCCTTTAGATTTCACAAATTGGAATGCTTTATCTGCATTTTGTTGCATTTTTCAAGCCCTTTCAGATGCATTTTGAATTTTGGAATTAAATTGATTTTTTCCTAAGTTATAACTTTTTTAAAGATTTTGGACGTTTTTGAACCTTCAAACTTTGTGTCCCGATTTGCCCCACTTCCCGTTGACCTAGAGTGCTCATATTTTGGCCAGATTGCTGAGGTCGATGCGAGATGAGTATGTTTTGTTCGTGGTCTCGCTATAAATATATAAACTTGAAAAAGTAACGTTAACATTTCGCTGACTATTTTTATTAATTCATTACACATCAGAAAAGATGTTACTTAAAAATCAAGTTCTGATAAAAACTTTTTTTTATTTTGCTTTATTTCTTTTTTTATTCATTGAAAATTTTAAATTCATTTTAAGATGCAAAATTAAATCTGAAATCGAAAATTTCATGATTATTATTTCAATGAAGTACTATTTTCAAACAGCTGAGAAATTTTACAACAATTTTTAATTGGTTTTATTGATCGAACAAGTGGTTGCTGACTCTTAATGTGAGATAAAAATTTCAACAAACAAAGAACGGAACTTTTGTGACATTGTTTTGTGCTCAGTATTTGGACTGATTGTTTTTTTACCCAAATTGTTTTAATCACCTTAAATTGTATTGGAATTACGGGCTCTTATCGGACGTTGTATTGTATAAAGGCATATTTTCAATTACCTGGATCAGTGGACACTAAACTTAATACAAAGAAATGTGAAAAAATATTAAATTTTACTCAAAATAATGGGATAAAATCACTATTCAATTTTAATACCTACAATATTATAGGGATTTCGACAGTATTTAAAAAGCGTTATCTCATTTTCCGAAATATTTTGTGAAACGGCAAAAAAACAAACATTCTAACTGATCTAGTTGAAAATGTTCAAAGTTGAATTCAAATCTAATCAATAAAAGCACCATAGATCAAGATTTATAAAACGATCTTCAAAGGTAAAAGTTTTGAATGTGTTTTTGCCTTCCTCACTTTACTGAGGAAAGGCTATAAAATCACTCGAAAACTGAACTTCTCAATTAGACCTCCTAGACCCACCTTCATGTATACCTATCGACTCAGAATCGAATTCTGAGCAAATGTCTGTGTGTGTGTGTGTGTGTGTGTGTAGGGATGTGGGTCTGTGCACCAAAAAATATGCACTCGATTATCTCAGCACTGGCTTAACCGATTTGGACCGTTTTGGTCTCATTCGATTCGTCTTGGGGTCCCATAAGTCCCTATTGAAAATTATGAAGTTTAGTAAAGTACTTCAAAAGTTATGCTAAAAAAACGATTTTGACTAAAGTCCGGAAGATTGTAAAAAGGGTGGTTTTTGTAAGAAACCCCAGCATGCTATACATTTTTAGAAAGGTATTTAAAAGACCTTTCCAACGCAACCAATACATTGAAGATCTAACAACCCTATCAAAAGTTATTAGCAATTAAGTGTTATTTATGCACTTTTTGGAAGCCGGATCTCAGATATCACGATGAAAACGTTGTCCGGATCTATCATGCAACCCATCGTTGAACAGGTAATCAAAAGACCTTTCCAACGCGTCCAAAACATTGAAGATCTGACAACCCTATCAAAAGTTATAAGCACTTAAGAGTTATTTATACACTTTTTGGAGGCAAGTTCTCAGATATTTAGATGAAAACGTATTCCAAATATATCATGCGAACTATCTTTGGATAGGTAATTTAAAGACCTTCCCACGAGCGTGTCTATTTTGGATAGCATTACCCTTTGAATGAGAGGAAGGCACCAACCACCTAAGGGTGGATTAAGTAAAGTTTTTTTATTTAAATCGCGATAGTGCTCCATTATAAAGTATTTTTTTCTGTTCAAAGAAAAATAATTGGAAATAAAAGAAAATAATAAAAATTATAAACATTAACAGTAAGACAGGAAGAAACCACAAAATAATTTTTAAAAAATCTGACTGTTGTCAATATTTTTTTATCTCCATTTTTCAAAAAATAACTCAGATCAATATTATCTGAAATCGATTAATTTTTGGATCTCAGCAATTCCATTTAAAAAGAGCATACTAAGCCGAATAAAAGTTCTCCGATCGGGATTAAAAAATTTCTGGTGGTTCCTTGGTCAAAATAAAAAAACAGGTATTTTCGTCAATTTTCGCACATAACCCACTTTTTCAAAAAATCATAACTCCGTGCCATTTCAACCGATTTGAGCTGTCTCGGACGCAAACGAAGGTAAATAATCAGTTTTAAAGTAAAAAAAAATAGTTTTAAAGTAAAAAAATAAAGATCCGAAAAAATAGCCAACATTTGAAAATGTCGAATGAAAACATTAAATGGCGTTTTGACCGGACATAGGACCAAAGAGCCTATGTCTGAAAATAGTTTTAGCGGATTCCTCGGAAAATTACGCTCCAGAGATATGATTTAAAAAAAATAAAAACTGACGCGCCACGCGCAAAAATGGTAAAATGACGAAAAAGAGAAAAAAATCACTGTGATAGCTTTTTTCGCATTTATTAATTTTAGCCAAATTTTTGACACTGAGAATAAATTATTAATTATGATTTATTTTTTATATGCTCTCAATAGTAGTTGAGTTGAATTTAAAACAAATATGGGGATCCATTTGATCCATTTGATAGTCAATTATAAACAAAAAAAACAAAAAAAAAAATTTTATATTACTAAAATTTATCAAACGAACGGTAAAAATAAATCAACCACATGTTTAAAATATAGTCAACATCCAGCAAACAAAAACAAAATCAAATGTCAAAAATCTTTTTATGCAAGCCATGAGGAAGACAAATTATTGACAACCGAAAGCGATTTTTGCAGCAACTGCAAGAACTGAAAAAATCATCGAGAAAATCGACAACCAGAGAGTCTGTAGATGCTTTTCTTGCATTTCGACGTCGTCGTGCTATCTTGTCGCACCCGCCATTTCGACGTTCCGAGAAAAACGCGTTTCAATGTTTGACCTTGAAAAAACAAAAACGAAAGCACGCAATGTAAACAATAACAAACACGTTTTGTTTGGCTGACCATTATGTGCATTGTCCCGAAGTTTGGTTGAAGGTGGTTGCTGGAGTCCCGAGTTATAATTACAAACGTTTACGGTAGTCTCACTTGTACGTGCGTCAAACGCGTTCTGACCTGAAATACCTTTGGCCAGTAGTCGCACTTACATCAATTTTCAGGGAGTGACAAGATGGCACGACAACATTGAAACTACAAAAATGCACGGAGTTTTTCCGGATTTCGTTGAATATCTCAGGATTGAAATCGAATTTTGTGAATCTGTGAAGGTCAAAAGGTGAGGCATTGTGAGCTACAAAAAATGGCGTTCTTAACTCAATTTGACCCAAAATGCACGTACGACAAGTTAGCACGACGGCGACGATTTGCTTAACAAAAAAAAGCATTGAAATATTGGTTTTGATAAAATGAATTATGAATTTCCAAAGAATATTTTCAAGTCAATTTTATAAAATTATATTTTATAAATATTTTATTGTTGTTCCTGTTGTCCTGTTTAATGTAACAGAAAACAACACCAGTTGTTTAATAACACTTTTAGTTTTTCTTTTGCCCCACATTATGTAAATTTTGAAACCAGAAGAGCGTTTTTCTATAAAAGTTCACTCCATTACCGGGTGCCAAGATATCACTCTAAAAAAATAGTAGTAAAATCACAAAATCATTTCTTTCGGGAATTATGCAAACAATGATTTTTCCGAAATTCAGTAAATCACTGTTATTTCTTATTTGTAAGAAACTGCTCAAGAAAATTCAACAATATTTGAGAATCTCCGGAAATCTCCCCAATTGCATTTCAAAACAAAAATATTCATAATACTTGAAATTTTGGCAGGATTTTACAAAAAAGAAATATCTTCATCAAATAACCAAACAGCCTTAGTTCATTGAAAAGACTAAATTCAAGGTACATTTGAAAAAATAAAACCAAAAAACATACGCAATGCAGGAAGCAGCATAATGATTAAGGAATTTCGCCTCATGGCTGGCACTCCCCCCTCATCATCATCAACATCCTTCTCGCTTGGTGTGGGTTGGCGAGGGGCCGGATGCAAGGGACTTGTTTGTCTCAATCTCCCATCATGATATCCCATTCATTTGTACCGTGATGATGACCGGACGGAATGCAGAATCTGTTTTGATGAATTTATGAATTTATATGATAATCAGGCATGAATATTTATTTCCTTTATCTATTTTACGGTTCACTTACCGTTGTTGTTGTTGTTGTTGATGTTGTTGTTTGCCATCGACATTATTTATCCTGCCATTTCCATGTAGAGAGAAACACACACAAACCCTCCCACACAAATACAAACCGTACGAAACGGAGCAAGTGCGTGTCTTGGGCAAATCTTCCTTCAGCTGTATGTTTGTCTTTCTGTCCGTTCGTCCGTTTGCGTTTGAGTTTGTCTGTGTGTACCTCGTGTTACGGTTGTGATTGATGGCACTACCACCTCTGCTCTAACGGAAAAGATAACCCACCATCAACCATGGCAGTTGTTATCCCCCCCTTTCGTTTGGTTTGGCCAAAGCAAGGACAACGCCAACTAACCAACCATGCTTATGATGCAGTGCAAGTAGGGGATGCTGTGTTTTTTTTTAAATATATTTTGAAATCACTCAAAAATTGAACCACCATGCGTCTCCATTAAACTTTTGAGATTGCAGAGGAGACGCATGGTAGTTTAGCTGAATAATTTCTCAGTCTCCCAAATCTCCCCTATTTGTGTGATCACTGGTGTGTATCCGCCTAGCATAGAGTAACACATTCTTGGCGAAGGAAATTTTGGATAGACCCTGCCGAAACAGGACCAACTCCACCCCACCACCACCAGAAGTGTCTGAATAAATAAACAGATGCAAATCTAGACTGATGGACTTAAGACGAAAGCTTCATTTGTTTTCTCACTTCCTAGACATTGCTTTTATGACATAATCTTCTTGAGCTGGAGGAACGCCTCAAGGAGATGATGATACCTCTCGCAGAAGAAAATTGTGCATTGCGGAAAGCAGATCTTGGGGTTTTTGAGGTGGGAAGGGGGTGTATATAAAGTAAACCGTTGGGCAAATAGTTGCTAAGAACACATACTGCGCTGTTAGTGAAAGTCGTCGGTACAAATCGGATGCTGGTATCAAGACAAAGAGGTACTGCTGCTTCATAATCTTCTGTAAAACTCGACTTTTGGTAGGATTTGAACAGTTGATGCAAATGATTCTGAATGTTTAATATCGTTCAGATTACTGTTGAGACTCAACGGAGTTGTCCTAGTGCACGCCATATTTGAAGAAGTTCTGTTTCAAATTTGCATTTCCCAAACATCAACAGCAAAAGCTTGCAAGCATATTAAATTTCTCGAAATATTTCCATCCCTGTGAATTTAATTTAAGCAACAAAGTTGCCATGGCCCCAAACCCACGTGTAACGTGATCGATCATTCATTATGGAATCAGCTCAAAATTAAGCTTCCATATTGCCGGTTGGCTGAACCGGTCTGGATTGGACCAGTTACTAATAGGACGTCCCAGCATTCAACGCATGTTCCGTGTGCCCAACAGCCGGTGCATGCTGAACTCCCTCCTTGGTCAGGATTTATTGAATTCGTCGTCGTCATCGTCGTCCTGAGGCCTCTTCTGCGGAACGATGGAACCGAATTGACCTGCCAGGTAGACAATAATCATCGCACATGCTAAATCACGTCCCTGCGAAGGGATCCCGGCCAGAGCAATAATGTGCTCGTTCTGGCCTCCACAGAGGTCACCCCCCTTAACTAGATGAAACATTTTGATACGAAATGCCCACAAGGTATGGCGCCGCACACGTGGCTGCACCCTGGTGCAATTGCCGTCGAGAGTAAAGTGATTTTAATTAATTCTATTATCACAGGACCCAAACTCGGGTCCAAACGCACCTCCGTCCTGGTCGAATGGATGTCAGGACGCCCGGCCCAGTAAAACATGGCGAAACACGTAACCATAACAGATTTTGCAGTCCCCAGTGCTGCTCTGGCAGAAACATACGTTTTCACCCCCACCTCGTTTTTAATTAAAGAGTCTTGTCCATCAGCAGCAGCCAGAGACCCCGAGTCCCCGAGGGGATACACACGCCAAACTGCATCGGTTATGCAACAACCCTGGCCGACCGCGCCGGCAGGAACCGATCCGAAGTATATCTCGAGCTGGTAGTACAGTGTATCATTTAGGGTTTGTGCGGTGGTTTGCTGATTTGTACCCTGTTCCGTTCCCCTCCCAAGGGTGCAATAGTGCGTGTTCGTGTGGTTACTTAAACTGGGTGGATGACTAAGTCAGGGTTGACCTCTGTTGACGATTTAATTTGTTGACAAGATTAAAATTAAAACATTAATTAAACAATTTGAAAGAATATTTTTGTATTTGGTGGTTTTGCTCATGGGATACTTCAATTGGGTTTAAAAAAGCTGATTTTATCGACAGAATTAATTTTTATCAAACCTATTTGGTCACATTTTATTTGGTTATAAATGCTTTAAAATCATTCTAAAAACTAGGCGCCTTTATTCTAAGAACATTTGGTTCAATGGAGCCGCTTAGTCTCTAAAAATTTTTTTAGATTTCATCTATTTCCAAAATATGAGCTATTATTTCCTGGCCGAGAATAAAATGAATTGTAATTTCAACGATTAGATTAGCCTCGGGGAACCCATTTCTAGAGTTTTTTTAAAGGTCTTATGAAACACATTAGCTTATAGGACCTTTTCAAAAAATTAACACTGGATTTGATTTTATGATCTCCAAAAATAATTTGAATCACATGGTAAAATCAGTGTTGGAGTAAATCTTTCTTTCTCTCTATTTGCTAGAGAATAGTTCTTAAAATTTTCACAATTATCGAGATTTTAATGTTTTGTTTTTTTTCAAAGCAGTGCTTCATACTAATTTGCGTTTTTTGTTATACAATGTGGGCATAATTCATGATTAGTAGGGTTAGTGAAATTTCACGATTTCGCGGACAGCGTGACATCCGCGAAATTTGGCTTTTTCCGCGAAATCCCGTGTAATTTTATGTTTGTGTGAAACTGCTAAGATGTTTCTCAAAATATTTTATCAAACGGAAAGGAATGAAATTTATCATAAGAACTAGAGTAGAATTAACCCGGGCATGGTCTTCGGGTCTATATGACCCAAGAGCATGATAAAAGTTATCGTAACTTTTGACCTTTGGCACTTACAGAGCTGAAATTTTATGACTTTGTGCATTTTACCAAGACACACATTTGAGCCAAAAATGGACTTCCGGTGGCCACCGGAAGTGCCCCCAGAAAAAAGTCACACTTATGGTACTCGGGTCTATATGACCCAGAAATGTTTTGGCTGCCAAAATTCGGAACCTTGACCGATTTTGGATGTCTTGGCCGCAAATGAAAGGTTAGAATGTCTACTTTGCGATTCCGACTGGCAGAACCGGTTTTGGGCACTGTGGCCACCGGGAACCTGCTACAATCGGAAAAAGTCCTTTTTGAGGCCCCGACTTTGAGGACCTGTATCTCCGGAACGATAACACATAGCGGGTTGCTTCCAGTTGCATTTGACGGGTAATAACCTCAACTTTAAGCTCCCGTAGAGATGATTTGTCAAAAGTGGACACCGGTTCCGTTAACCCGGAACATCCGAAAAATATGATTTTTTCAGCTTTTGTTATAAAATCAACACATTAGTCAATTTTTTCAACCGGATTTTTTGTAAATCATTACATTCGTATACTATATACTACCCCTGACTGTTTGGGATCGTTCCGGCCAACTGTGGCCAATCCGGAACCGGTTCCAGGGTACCACCAAAACGGTTCCAATAATGGTATTGCTAGAAACCCGTCATGTTGCATATCAAACTTCATGAAATTGAAAATTATGACCATCTGAAGTCATTCCGATATCCTCTGACTCACCCTGGTCACTCCGGAACCGGTTACCGGTGGACACTGGGGGACACTTCCGGAGTATGCAGGGAAGTATATCATGCGACATATCAAACTTCATGAAATTGAAAATTATGACCATCTGAGGTCATGCCGATATCCTCTGACCCAACCTGGTCACTCCGGAACCGGTTACCGGTGGCCACTGGGGAACACTGCCGGAGTATGCAAAGAACCCTACCATGCGACGTATCAAACTTCATGAAATTGAAAATTATGACCATCTAAGGACATGCCAATATCCTATGACCCAACCTGGTCACGCTGGAACCGGTTACCGGTGGACACGGGGGGACACTTCCGGAGTATGCAAAGAACCCTACCATGCGACGTATCAAACTTCATGAAATTGAAAATTATGACCATCTGAGGTCATGCCAATATCCTCTGACCCAACTTGGTCACTCCGGAACCGATTACCGGTGGCCACTGGGGGACAATTCCGGAGTATGCAAGGAAGCATATCATGCGACATATCAAACGTCATGAAATAGAAAATTATGACTATCTAAGGTCATGCCAATATCCTCTGACCCAACCTGGTCACGCCGGAACCGGTTACCGGTGGACACGGAGGGACACTTCCGGAGTATGCAAAGAACCCTACCATGCGACGTATCAAACTTCATGAAATAGAAAATTATGACCATCTGAGGTCATGCCAATATCCTATGACTCAACCTGGTCACTCCGGAACCGGTTACCGGTGGCCACTGGGGGACACTTCCGGAGTATGCAAAGAACCCTACCATGCGACGTATCAAACGTCATGAAATAGAAAATTATGACTATCTAAGGTCATGCCAATATCCTATGACCCAACCTGGTCACGCCGGAACCGGTTACCGGTGGACACGGGGGGACACTTCCGGAGTATGCAAAGAACCCTACCATGCGACGTATTAAACGTCATGAAATAGAAAATTATTACCATCTGAGGTCATGCCAATATCCTCTGACCCAACCTGGTCACTCCGGAACCGGTTACCGGTGGCCACTGGGGGACACTTCCGGAGTATGCAAAGAACCCTACCATGTGACGTATCAAACGTCATGAAATAGAAAATTATGATTATCTAAGGTCATGCCAATATCCTCTGACCCAACCTGGTCCCTCCGGAACCAGTTACCGGTGGACACGGGGGACACTTACGGAGTATGCAAAGAACCCTACCATGCGACATATCAAACTTCATGAAATAGAAAATTATGACCATCTAAGGTCATGCCAATATCCTATGACCCAACCTGGTCACGCCGGAACCGGAGGCCACTGGGGGACACTTCCGGAGTATGCAGAGAAGCATATCATGCGACGTATCAAACTTCATGAATTTGAAAATTATAACCATCTAAGGCGGTGGTCACCAAAATGCGACCTGCGGGCCGTATGTGGCTAACCGAGGTCTTCTGTACGGCCTTCGGGATGGTTTTGAAATTATTTTGGAATCCGGCCCACTTTGCGTTCTCATATAAAGTTCGCTAGAGAAATCATGAACTAAGTTTCTTTAAAAAGAAAAAAATATGTTTTTTTTGACGAAATAACCATAATTGATTTCTGATTTCTACAATATTTATAAGGTCATGGGAAGTATTAAACTAGTGGTGCCTTATTTTCCTGTAGAATTTATAAAGCGATTAAATTTCTGAATTTGGAAATAATGAATATGAAACATTCATTCCTTTAAAAATATAAAATTATGAATGTGATAGTGTGACAAAAACTTTGTATTATCTGGGAATCACGTTGCTAAAAATACTAAGAATAAATAAATATCCAACAGTTCTAAACATCAGATCACTTTCTGACTAAAACTTGTTAGAAATATTGAATAAGGAAAATATAAAATATGAATTCCGAGCTAATATTTTTTGGTTCAATTTTGTTATCCTAAAAAATCGACAGAACATAAAAATTCTATTTGATTATATTTTTGATCTTTTTTTTTGTGCCCGAATCTTTGCATCAAAATGAAACGAGAAGATTGTACTTCGTACGAAAAGATCTTAAAAAATTTCAAAATCATTGAAAAAAACAATTTTTTATCTTGTTCAATAATACAAATTTTTCGAACCAAAATAAACTTCTAAATTTCAATAAATATGATTTTTCCTATAACATACCGATAATTCAAAACTTACTGTTTCTTTAAAATTCACTCAAAAAATCATTGAAAAAATGTTCAAAACATTCAAAGCTTAAATGGAACAATCAAACCAAATGTGTTCGCAAAACCAAGAAAATAATTATAAACACAAAAAAGTTAATATAAATAAAACAAAAAAAATATTTTTTTTAAAGTGAAATATTGTCGAATTGTACTACATTTATATTTTAAAACATAAAATATGATGAGAAAAATTTATGATGAATGTTGATTTTTTTTCAATTGATTTATGTATAATTGGTGACAATTTCTAAGTTGTCAAAAATTTAGTTGTTTGTCAAAATTTCAATTTCAAACTATTCTACTCTACAACTTATTTTTTATTTATATTTACATGTTGCCCACGACTCTGGGGCAAATTTCCAAATAAGCCCGCGATGATCAGCTGGCTGAGGAGCACTGATCTAAGGTCATGCCGATATCCTCTGACCCAACCTGGTCACTTCGTAACCGGTTACCGGTGCCAGTGGGGGACACTTCCGGAGAATTCAAGGAAACATATCACGCGACGTATCAAACATCATGAAATTAAAAATTATCATCATCTAAGGTCATGCAGATATCCTATGACCCAACTTGGTCACTCCGGAACCGGATACGGGTTGCCACTGGGGACACTTCCGGAGGGTCTGTAAGTTAGGTAATTTTGGAAGGTTCAACCAAATTTATCTACTACAGAATATTAAAACCACCATCAATTAAATGGTTCCGGAATGGTAATCGGGCTCGGTTGTGTAGCTGCTAGTGTGATTGCGTCCACATTTCTTGTGACGAGTAATGTGTCATCACGCCTTCTATCGGATGGGGAAGTAGAACGTCGGTTCCAGCCTCAGTTGTTGTACGGTCATTTGATCATTTCAGTTTTCTCCCTGCTATAATTACAATCAACACTCCAAACCAAGCCTGCTTCGGCGGAGTCGCTGGCGGCGGTTGGACTCCCAATTCAAAGGTTGTCAGTCCGAACCCTGGGATGGAAGGTTCCTTGGAAAATGAAAAGGATTTGGTGCTCTCCCCATTAAAACCTTTTAAATCTTAGGTTCGAGAAGAAACTTCAAACTTGGTTCTTTGCATGTTTCACAAATTTCCTCCATTCCCAACCCATTTTCGGTTCCAAATTAATCAGGATGGGCCGGAGGACATCGCCACGAGAAATTGTCTCCCAGTGGCCAGGTTGGATTAAAAAACGTGGGCAAGACCTTTGGTGGTCATAATTTGCAATTTCATGAGGTTTGATATGTCTCATGATATGCTTCCTTGCATACTCCGGAATTGTCCCCCAGTGGCCACCAGTAACCGGTTCCGGCGTGACCAGGGTGAGTCAGAGGACCTCAGATGGTCATAATTTTATATTTCATGAAGTTTGATATGTCGCATGATATGCTTCCTTGCATATTCCGTAAGTGTCCCCCCGTGTCCACCGGTAACCGATTCCGGCGTGACCAGGTTGGGTCATAGGATATTGCCATGACCTTAGCATGGTCATATAATTTTATAATTTCGGAGTGACCAGGTTTGATACGTCGCATGATATGCATGATTCTTCCTGCATACTCAGGAAGTGTCCTCCAGTGGCCACCGGTAACCGGTTCCGGCGTGACCAGGGTGAGTCAGAGGATATCGGAATGACCTCAGATGGTCATAATTTTCAATTTCATGACGTTTGATATGTCGCATGATATGCTTTCCTGCATACTCCGGAAGTGTCCCCAGTGGCCATCGGTAACTGGTTCCGGAGTGACCAGGTTGGGTCAGAGGATATCGGAATGACCTCAGATGGTTATGATTTTCAATTTCATGAAGTTTGATATGCAACATGACGGGTTTCTAGCGATACCATTATTGGAACCGTTTTGGTGGTACCCTGGAACCGGTTCCGGATTGGCCACAGTTGGCCGGAACGATCCCAAACAGTCAGAAGTAGTATGTAGTGTGCGTATGTAATGATTTACAAAAAATCCGGTTGAAAAAATTGACTAATGTGTTGATTTTATAACAAAAGCTGAAAAAATCATGTTTTTCGGATGTTCCGGGTTAACGGAACCGGTGTCCACTTTTGACAAATCATCTCTACGGGAGCTTAAAGTTGAGGTTATTACCCGTCAAATGCAACTGGAAGCAACCCGCTATGTGTTATCGTTCCGGAGATACAGGTCCTCAAAGTCGGGGCCTCAAAAAGGACTTTTTTCGGTTGTAGCAGGTTCCCGGTGGCCACAGTGCCCAAAACCGGTTCTGTCAGTCGGAATCGCAAAGTAGACATTCTAACCTTTCATTTGCGGCCAAGACATCCAAAATCGGTCAAGATTCTGAATTTTGGCAGCCAAATACATTTCTGGGTCATATAGACCCGAGTACCATAAGTGTATGTACGAAACGAAGACCATGGCCAGGTTAAGCAAGTGCATGTTCAATTACTAATAAAGGGTTATTGAATTTTGACGATTTCGTGGACGATGTAAAATTCTTGAAATTTATCAATTTTCAGAATTTTTTTTTTCAAGTGAAATCGTAATAAATATTACTTCTACAGAGGTTATTTACACAGTAAAAAATAATGTAAATTTGGAAGCTGTAATTTTGGAAGGTTGAATATGACCTATTTTATGATGTAATTTTACCTCAATTTAGACAGAAAAAGTGACATTTCACCAGAAAAGTGGTAAAATTACACCTTTTTTCTGACATAAAAGATGTACCCTTCCAGGATGTAATATCACCATGATTTTTTTTCTGTGTAGGTAATTTCAATTGATTAGCTTACTACTAACTAGATTTTTTAGTTTTTTTGAAACTACTTAAATTTAGTATTGTTTTCATTCGCTGTAGTAAAAATGTTACTACTATTTTTTTAAATGTATAATTTCAAAATCCACAGCACCTTAAAGGACCTAATTAAAACAAGTTATGAATAGAAGAAACATAATTTCAAAAGAAATTAAAAGATTCAAGCTTTGTTTTACTCAAAATAAAATGAAGAGTATTTTTTATCTTTGAAATCACATTTGAAAAATATTTCAGATTTTTTTCAGAGTCCTGTTTAATTTTAACGTTATTTGATTATTTGGGTGGATGATCCTCGTGAAAGTTAAAAAATTATAGTATTTTTGCCTATAGATAAATTAAATTTTTAAAATGAGAAGAAATCCTTAAAAAATATTTTGAATGGATTAAATGTCGCAGAAAATTCAAACTATTTTATTGATTTTGGCTGGACAAGATTGTCAAATCATGCTTTGATATGAAATTCAAAAAAAACAAGTTAACTGTAAACTGATAAAACAGAAGCAAATCAGCTAAAACTTTTTAGCTTTATTCGTCGAATATTAAAAAAGCAGTGCAATCTGTGATTTAGACTTAAAATTTTCAGAGTTATTTTAACATTTTTCACGTTCCGCGAAATATGCGTGAAATTTGGTTTTTTGAAATAGAGGTCCCCGTGAAATTTGTTATTTTCGAGCGTGAAAAATCACTAAGCCTAATGATTAGGAATTCTCTTATCGATTTGGTGTCTTCGACAAAAATGTTGATTATGACTTATCAGAAAAAATAGGTACACAGGAAAAAATCTCATTTTTTTTATTTGACATTTTATTACTAAAAATTGAATTTCCAAAATAAATACGTATTTTTTATACTCGAAATTTGTTGATGTAAGAGGTGGGCAAAATCGCTCTTTTTTAGGAGCCGCTCATTTTCGTTCGCTCATTTAAAAGAGCCGCTCTTTTCAATTCTCAAAAACAAATTTATTTCTATATCTATATTTTTTTTTAATTCAATAAATCATATTAATAACAAAAATCATGCCATCTTGAGCCGGTTCTTTCGAAAGATCGAAGTTTAAAAAAGAACCGCAGTTCTTTTTTTGTGAGCCACGGTTCTTTCGCTCTTTTCAGTGAACCGGCTCTTTGAGCGGCTCGCTCTTTTTTTGCCCACCTCTAGTTGATGTGCCATTTTTTAGCTAGAATGTAGGATGGAGCAAAATCTGGTACAAAGAATAAGATTTTTTGAAAAAAAAAATGTTATTTTTAATTTACAATTTCGTGTTTCTTATAACCTAATAGAGTTTTGGAGTTCCTTTCAACTATGGTTTACACTATAATTCAATTGGATGTTCTAACAATCGGTTTGGCAAGAGAAGGAAAAATTAAAAAATAAACCTTTGAAATGGTGCAAAACCTAAAATATTGATAATCAAAATTTCAAAAATGATTTTTAAAATTGAACTTTGCGTGTTAAATTTAGTTGTCCTTGTACCTATACTTTCTGAAAAGTCCAAATCATCAACAACAACTTTGCCTAAGACGTTCGATTGAAACATTTGAAAGTAGTTTTCAACCTAACCGAAAAACATAATTAACAATGAGTAAGGATTTTTTAAATCAATAATTTAAAAAAATATATATATAGCTTTGGAATTGAAACTACACAAAAAATTATCTGACCAATTCGTTAACCGGTAAATCATTCTTATTTTTAACTTTATTCTAACTAATTGTCTTTACTTTAAGTTCCCACAAAAGAAACAACTCATATCAATTTAAGAATAACAATTAACTTAAAACGATACAAATCTTATTTGGTCACACATACAAAGTTAGTAAATTGAGATTATGACCAAATTAGGCAAAACTACTTTTTTTTTTCGTACATAAATTTTTAGGTGGGTTTAGAAGAATAATTAAAAAGTTTATTTTTCGAATAATTTCACAGCCTTTCCTTAGTGAGGAAGGCATAAAGTATAATTCGTGAATTTCAATAGTTTCCGCGAAATCCCGTGAAATTGAAGGATTTTGCGAAAAAGTAGTATATAATAGCATTTATTTTAATGTTTTCAATTATTTTTTTAAACTTTCAGGCTTTTCCTGATTTAGAATTTTGGAAACACAGATTGAAAATACCCCTAGCACTCCGGGATTGTTTTGTGAAGGCTTCATTAATATTTGTTTTTTTTTCCACGGTTGCATGTAACTGAGCAATTCTCTGAGTTTTCGGTCATTCGATTTTTTTTGTATTTTTTAATCCGGCTGAAACTTTTTTGGTGCCTTCGGTATGCCCAAAGAAGCCATTTTGCATCATTAGTTTGTCCATATAATTTTCCATACAAATTTGGCAGCTGTCCATACAAAAATGATATGTGAAAATTCAAAATTCTGTATCTTTTGATGGAATTTTCTGATCGATTTGGTGTCTTCGGCAAAGTTGTAGCTATGGATATAGACTACACTGAAAAAAATGATACACTGTAAGAATTTTTTTGGTGATTTTTAATTTCACTTTTTGTCACTAAAACTTGATTTGCAAAAAAACACTATTTTTAATTTTTTTTATTTTTTGATATGTTTTAGAGGACATAAAATGCCAACTTTTCAGAAATTTCCAGAATGGGCAAAAAATCTTTGACCGAGTTATGATTTTTTGAATCAATACTGATTTTTTCAAAAAATCGAAATATCGGTCGCAAAATTTTTTCAACTTCATTTTTCGATGTAAAATCGAATTTGCAATCAAAAAGTACTTTAGTGATTTTTTGATAAAAAGCACAGTTTTCAAGTTATAGCCATTTTTAGGTAACTTTTTTGAAAATAGTCGCAGTTTTTCATTTTTTAAAATTAGTGCCCATGTTTGCCCACTAGCGTGGCTCACGTTGTATGGACAGCTGCCAAATTTGTATGGAAAATTATATGGACAAACTAATGATGCAAATTGGCTTCTTTGGGCATACCGAAGGCACCAAAAAAGTTTCAGCCAGATTAAAAAATACAAAAATTAAAATTAAAGAAAAAATACCGATTCCGTAGAGAACTGCTCAACTGTAAAAATGAATAAAGCAATAATAGATACTTTTTGAGCAAAATTTAAAAAAAATGCTTGAAATTTGATTTTTAGTTATATTTGTAAGTTCAGGTACCAAAACAAAATTATCTTTAATATACTTTGAAATATTAAGTGAGAATAGAAGTGCAATCAACATGAAAAAGTGCATTATCCTGCATTTATCATCACTTTTAGCACGAATTGACTAGGGATCATTCAGTTATTCGTAGATGTCTCTTAAACCATGCAATATTTTTGAAAGCTTCAACAAGCGTTTGGTAGTTCTGAACAAATCGTACCAATTTCTTTTAAAAGACATCAGGGACTCGATTCCTTAGGCAAAAATAAGTAACTGTGCCAAGTTTGAGCCAAATCAATTAAGATTAAAAGGTCGCTTTTTATCTTTGAAGTATAAAGTTCTTGAGATTTTCTAAAATTTTCATTTATTCCAATCACCCTAATGAAGATTCAAACTCTTAAAAATATGCCATTTTCTGAAATAATTTAGGTTTTTTTCATAGTCCCGTAAAAATGTCACGAAATTCGATGATTTGATGATCCCTTTGAAATCAAGAAATCACTTAACCTAGTGATTGGGGTACTCCTATCCGAACCAGGGTAACCAAAAATTGCGGTTTTCGTCGATTTTCGCAAAAAACACATTTTTCCAAAAATTATATCTCCAGAACGGCTGAACCAACGCCACGTTTCGAAAGAAAAGTTATTAGTTGGGCTTTCAAGTAAAAATGCGTTGAGGTCAAAAATATACATTTTTGAGTACTATTTTTTGGAATTGAATTACGCAACTTTTGGTACCCAAAAATGTCTAGGTCATCGCTTAAACTTTTAAATTATCGTAGTTTTTTCTGAAAAAATGTTTTTTAACCGTTTCCGTCATTTTTCCATTCTTTTATTGAATGTTGATGATTTTTAGATAAAAACTAATCTCAGCTCATAACCAAAGCTTCGACCATGACAACACTATCCAATGAATAACCAGCGAAAATTTAAACTATTGCCATTACGCTATCGACTGACTCTGGCGCCTCCGAAAGCTCAGCCGTGTCAACCCGTAATGCAGCAGCCAGATTGGCCGTCCAAACCCTACCAGCTCAGGGGCCACTTGGTTGGGCCGGGGCCGCTGGAGCGTTTGACAGCAATTCATTCAATCCGCAGAACATCGAACCGAACCAAAGGCCCGCATAATAACTATATCACACGCGCGCCATCGGCGAGAGGGGTGTTGGTTTCCAAAATTTCAACATGAATGACGTTGCGTCCCCACTTGGTCGTTTCAACCTCGAAATGGTCGTGTTAATGTCTGGTTTGTTGAATTTCCACGGTGACGATTAATCGGGGCACCCCTCGGCCTGACCACCACCAGCACTACTACTTCTGATGATGATGATGATGATGTTGCTCATTCAGTGGGTCACAACCACAGCGCGCAGTGCACTCATCGGCGAGGACGATTGGCCCAGACACATCCGGACTCACGGTCCCAGATTGGAGCGGTCGTACGGTATCGACCAGCAGAACCTCCCGGTACCAGCATGCGGGAAAACGTCTGCGTTAAGGGATCGGCTGATGCTGGGCGCAGATAACAAGACCTACCAGCAACGGCGCATAATTGAAACCGATATAACTATTAACCAAACACACATCCCAGACGGAACGGACCAATACGGTGTGGAGACCTATCTCGAACGGATGCGATCCATTTGCGTAACAAACCGTCTCGTGTACTCTGCAGTGTATCTCCTCGGCAATCAGATGCAGATTATTGTAACACTTCTCGGGAAATGATTGCTTAGGGTGGATGCAAGTATCGTGATTCAGAGGCGTGAACAATTTTCATCTAATTGTTGGGAGTTGCTGTAAAAAAGCGCATATTGATTGACCGAAATTGCGGGAAAGATGTTTACACAGTAAAAACACATGGTAGGCAAAATATACCCTTTCTAATCAAACACCTATCTTCGTCATACGAAGAGTTTGATGCTCGATTAAAGCTCCAAAAATACTATTTAGGCTATAAACTTACCACAACAGCACCGCCTCAAGTAAGCACGCAAATTTATGTCGTTTACTGGCCAAAAAGATCAAATTTAATGCACTTTTGAACATATTTTCTATTTTGCGAGACCATTTCTCATCATTTTGGTGGCACACCCATCCACACGCAAGATGAGAGGTTAATTGCTTAACGAAAGTCGCCATCAATATCTTTTCACTTGCGCTAACGATTAAAAAGCGCTTAAGATATAAAATTGCTTACAACTACCGGCAACATGTTCTTTTGAACATTACTTAGTCACTCACTTGAAAAATAATCCCGAAACATGTAAATAATTAGCAAGCGCCATCAAAAAAACAAACGCGTTAAGTCTTTTGACGTTTCAATTTTGACTACCCATTCCAATCGAAGGCTGCAGAAAACCGAGCGAGAAGCGAAGGCAAATAAAGAACAAAGGTTGGCCACCAACCCCACCAGCGTGCCTGTTGAAGTGAGCCAGTGATGCCAGGAAATTTTCTCTATAAATGCTACTTTTCGTGAGTGTTCGCTTAAAATTTCATCAATTTTGGCAGCACGAAGCAGACCCAAAAGAGCGCTGGAAGAAAAAAAGAACTAAGCTGAAAATAGAAAAATGGGCGTGGCCCAATGCACTCGACTGATTAGAATGCATTTGGGAAATATTTTTTTTAAATGCTTGTAATAGGAATAGAATAACTATTATTAAAAATGTAAATAAAAAGAAATGTTCACAAAAAATTGCTCTTCTCGTTGGTCTACTTGGTTTTAGTGAATTTCAAGGAACAATTCAGATTATCCAGCATCATTCAAACACGACCGCTAATTAGGCTTAAAATGGGTATATTTCCCTAATTTTACATCTGGGAACATTCCAAACATTCAATATTACGTCCATTTGAAATGTTAGTCTTGATTTAATTTTTTTGAAAGTATTTTTTTCGAAAAGATCGGAAAATTTCACGTATGTTTTATATTTTAATATTGTAAATCGGACCTATAGTTGCTGAGATATCGACATTAGAAAATGGTGGGTTGTTTGGGTGAGACTTAGAAAACATCAATTTTCCTGTTTTTTAACCTTTGCATGGCAATATCTCAGCAACTAAGGGTCGTATCAACAAAGTCCGAAAAAGCAAAATATAGAGAAATTTCTCAGTTTTTCAAAAATATTTTTTTCAAAGGTGGGCAAACATGGGCACCAATCTAAAAAAATGAAAAACTACGACTATTTTCAAAAAAGTTACCCAAAAATGGCTATAACTTGAAAACGGTGCACTTTATCAAAAATTCACTAAAGTACTTTTTGATTGCAAATTCCATTTTACATCGAAAAATGAAGTTTAAAATTTTTACGACCAATATTTCGATTTTTTGAAAAAATCTGTATTGATTTTAAAAATCATAACTCGGTCAAAGATTTTTAGCCCATTCTGGAAATTTCTGAAAAGTTGGCATTTTATGTCCTCTAAAACATATCAAAAAATAAAAAAATTAAAAATAGTGTTTTTTTGCAAATCAAGTTTTAGTGACAAAAAGTGAAATTAAAAATCACCAAAAATTTTTAACGAGTATCATTTTTTTCAGTGTAGTACATATCCATACCTACAACTTTGCCGAAGACACCAAATCGATCAGAAAATTCCATCAAAAGATACAGAATTTTGAATTTTCACATATAATTTTTGTATGGACAGCTGCCAAATTTGTATGGAAAATTATATGGACAAACTAATGATGCATAATGACTTCTTTGGGCATACCGAAGGCACCTAAAAAGTTTCAGCCCGATTAAATAATACAAAAAAAATCGAATGACCGAAATCTCAGAGAATTGCTCTGTGGAGAATCTCCCTTGTCCCCTTAAAAATTGGAGCATCTACAGTTTTTATCTTGGATGACTGTCATCAAATTGTCCTAGGCAACATGAATACACAAATTGTCGAATATACACGGCAAAAGTCCAATCTGCAATCTACTAAAATCACCGTGTTCAAGCCAAGAGATTACATGACAGATTGGTATGGGTACCAAGCCTTAATTCCGAACATGAGCTCAATCAAACAAAACTTGAGCATCCCAAGCCAAGCACATTTTCCATATGATTTTGTATGGAGATAAATATTTTTTCAGTCCTGATTGTTAAGATTGAAACAGATGTATTAATGTGAAGATAATTAGAAATAACTTTGTATATAAATATAACTAAAAAAATGATTACTTCTAAAATAAACTCTAAATAAAACGTCCTAGTCAATTTTATCAATATCAAAGTAGATCTAGCTTTCACTACATTTCCATTGAAATTGTAAAATGCTACTGACTGCATGAACACTGTTCAACTTTAAATGAAAAACCTTACACGATAATTGCATGATGGTCGGCAATCAGGGCGGTGTAATTGCTTAACCCTCTCCCGCCCATGGTTACTCCAGAGCACCAAAACTTTGAACTCAAATATCTCGGAACTGACACAACTTTTCATGGTGCTTTAAGTTGCAGGTGTTCATTTAGAATGTATACTAACATCTCCCTAAATTTCATCAAATTTGGTTAAGCACAAGCAAAGTTACAGTGTGAAATGTAAACAAAAATGGGCCAATTTTAGGGAAATAAATAAGACCTGTTTTCGAAAGCCCGTAAAAATTACCAAACACAAAATTATATGAAACAAAAAATGTTTTGCTATCATTTGAATCTTGGACAAGAACCCCTGTGAATAACATTGTGAGTTTGGACCGGTTTTAAGTGTTTTTCAACCTTATTCATTTGGTGCACCAGAGCACCACCTAGGCATATGAGCAACTAAATATTCAGGAGCACTTTTTTTCTAAATTACAGAAAAAAGCTTATTTTTATCAAAACAAAAGTTTATAAACGTTTTGACTATTCATAAACAAGACAAAACATTGTTATTAGACCGATAGTTTTATTATTTTCCTCATTTTTCATGAAAATTGTTGTTTGTGGGTTTTGAATGAGTCAATCAAAGAAACCTGAAAATGCAGAGATTTTAGAATTTGTAGTTAATACTTCAGAAATATGGCTGTAAGACCAAAGAATAAGTAGTTTCGAAGCGTTTTCAAACAAATGAATCAATAGATTTGAAGAAAACGAGATTTTGTGGTTTAAAAAAAAGTTGCTCATCTTCCTGATGGTGCTCTGGTGCACCACTTCAAATTCAACTTTTTTGCATCAATTCGATGTTGGTGGGTCAAAGTAAAGTATTTCCTGCATTATTGTACCAAAATTTAGCCATTTACTATTTTTACGATAGGCAAACAGCTCTGGGCGTTAGAGGGTTAACAATCATACTTATGCCGACAGAGCAAAACCGCCATAACTTTTGAATAGGGCGTAACTTTGTTTGTTTTTTTTCCAAAATTTTAAAAAAGCTGCAGCTGAAAACATCTTGGACTGATTTTCAAATTGTCGTTGCAGAAGAAAAAGGGTTTGTTAGCTCTTTTTGTAAACCAGCTAAATAGTAGTAACAGATTTCTTTTAACCGCAGAAGGTTGAACTTATCGATTGAAAATTCAACAACTCCAAACAGTAAAACAATACAAACAGCTTTACTTAGCACCAGACATGCATCGGCACTAAGAGCTCTTCTTAACGGCGCTCAGCTTGTCCTAGATGACATTTTCGTTTAAAGTCATGTTATGCTTGTTACCCAATAACGCATTGTTTTTAACATGAATAATGTGAAGAAAACATTGATTCGTTGGAAAACCCTATTTTAGCTCTATTTTCAGGTGGCTGTGCTCACAAACTCTCAAGAAGAACTTCTTTAAAGCTCTTTGAGTATACTTAAAGGTTCTTACCCTATATCTCAGTTGTTTTCAATATAATCTCTTAGGGTCTGGCGCAACATGCTGGGAATTATCTACGTGAAATGCCAAACAAATTTCTCTAAAAAGGGGAGTTTGAGCGGATGCACGTCTGCTTAGCACAAGTGTGTTGTACACTTTAGCGTTGAAAATTACATTGCAAACATTATATAATATGGCACCTAATCTGCACCGTCATCCTAGATAAATGCCAAGCTTAAATGTGAATTGCTGAAGTACGAATAAAATACTGACCTTAGCTGATTTTGAATTAGAATGACAACACGTTGTTCAACGATTGGCAGTTAAAGGTTAGGTCCGTTTCTATATTTTAAAATTAAAATAAATCATTCCGGGTAGAAATTCATGCAGTTCACCAAGCAAGTGATAAAGTGATTGAAAAACAACTCTTTCAGGATGAAAAGAACAAGCACAGTCCATCCGTTTGGACAGTCTCAATATGAACCACTACGGCTACAACGGACAGTGTTCAGGATCTTCGGTTACTACCCAGGAGACTCGGGCTTTCTGCACTGGTCTATGATTGGAGTTTTTGTGTTTCACTTCTGGTCCCAGGCACAGCTTTGCTATTGGGAATTTCAACATTTTTGGGCAAACATTACAGATGGTGACATTTTTGTGGCTCTTATAGTAATAACCCCATCTCTGACTCGGTTTGGGGTATTGCTGAAGTGCACTTTCCTGTTTGTCAAACGAAAAAGGTTGAAACAGCTGCTGGACAAACTTATCAATTTGTATGACCGTAAGGATAGTTTAGCAGCAAATTAGACAAAACAATTAACGTTTACCATTTCTACAGAAGCAAAACCAGATGAAAAGTCAATCTACCAATCGGTAGCATACTGGAGCCAAAAGTTCACAAAATTTGAACTTATTTTCTTTCTTGCAACTTGTGTGTTCTTTACAACCATTCCTTTGGGATTGATGCTGTATCAAGCCATTTGGAGCCCAAACGAACCACGATTATTTTTACTCCCAACACATGTAAAGTAAGTTGAAGTTTTTTTTTTTTTCAAAGAAAATATCTATACTTTATACGTCCAGCCTACCTTACAACTACCAGCATTCTCCCGAATTCGAATTGACATTCCTATGGGTAACCTACATCGTGTTCACCCCTTGCTTCATGCTGGCTGGCAGTGATGGTCTGTTCATCGGAGTTTGTCTCCTTGTCACCAGCCAGTTCCGCGTGGTCCAGCACCAGCTGGAATTGCTCGATCAGGAAGTGAGCTCTAAACCCGAATACTCGGATGAACCCGCCTCAGAAAACAGTCGAGTCTTGCATCAACTGAAGCTTATTGCTGACCGGCACGGTCAAGCGATCGAAATTGCTCATGTAATGTCGTCACTTTTTGTGCCGAATGTCTTTACTTGTTACACGATTGCGGCCATCAAGCTAGGGCTGACATGTCTAATTATTTTGGAGGTAATTTTTAAAACTGTTGACTTTCGTCTAACTTTAACAAAACGCATATTTTCAGGCGAAAATCTTTGTAAAGTTAATCTTCATATTTGGATCATTAGGAATCGTAACAGAGATTTTCGTCTACTCGTACGGCGGATCAAAATTGATGGAAGAGGTCATCTTTTTCAAATGTTTTAATTGAATTAATCCAAATAATTAAAGAAAAAATCCTTTCTCTAACTACAGAGTCAAAACGTCGGCCGCAGTGCATACCATTTCCCATGGTATCGCTACGACAAAAACGTTCGAAAGCTCGTCCAGCTGATGATGATTCGGGCGCAGAGACCATCCAGGGTGGAAATTCCATTTTTCGAGGCGACCATTGCCACCTTTGGAATGGTAAGTAGGGAAAATATGCCAATTTTAAGCCTAATAAGCGGTCGTGTTTGAATGATGCTGGATAATCTGGATTGTTCCTTGAAATTCACTAAAACCAAGTACACGAACGAGTAGAGCAACTTTTTGTGAACATTTCTGTTTATTTTCACTTTTATTAAAGATTATGCTATTCCTTTTACAAGCATTTAAAAAAAATATTTCAAAAATGCATTCTAATCAGTCGAGTGTATTGGGCCACGCCCATTTTTCTATTTTCAGCTTAGTTCTTTTTTTTTCTTCCAGCGCTCTTTTGGGTCTGCTTAGTGTTGCCAAAATTGATGAAATTTTAAGCGAACACTCACGAAAAGTAGCATTTATAGCGAAAGTTTCCTGGCAGCACTTGCTCACTCCAACAGGCGCTGCACCAGCATGTTGGTGGTGTTGGTGGCCACCCTTTGCTCTTTATTTGCATTCGCTCCTCGCTCGGTTTTCTTCAGCCTTCGATTAGAATCGGTATTCAAAATTGAAACGTCAAAAGACTTAGCGCGTTTGTTTTTTTATTGGTGCTTGCTAATTACTTACATTTTTCGGGATTATTTTTCAAGTGAGTGACTAAGTAATGGACAAAAGAACATGTTGCCGGTAGTTGGAAGCAATTTTATGTCTTAAGCGCTTTGAAATCGTTAGCGCAAGTGAATAGATATTGATGGCGGCTTTCGTTAAGCAATTAACCTCTCATCTTGCGTGTGTGCCATCAAAATGATGAGAAATGGTCTCGCAAAATAGAAATTATGATCAAAAGTGCATTAAATTTGATCTTTTTGGCCAGTAAGTGGCATAAATTTGCGTGCTTACTCGAGGCGGTGCTGTTGCTGGTAAGTTTATAGCCTGAAAAGTATTTTGGAGCTTTAATCGAGCATCAAACTCTCCATAATTCACTTTTTTAGCAATGGTGGATAATAGTCGTTTTTAATGATGGGCAGATTTTACTTTGATAAACGTAACACCTTACCCCATAAATTATGAATTACTCAAGGAAAATAATTTCGATATCTTTTGCAAAGAATAAGCGGACATAACTTGCTTCAGAATAATCTCCATGCAAACTTTGGAGAAAAAACATTCGACCATGGCTTTCCTGTTTTTGAAAAATTCATAATGCACGTGTTTTTAAGGTCTCCAGTATTTTTTGTAAATTTTGTAGGTCAGTGTAATTATTCCTGGTGCTTTCTTCAACATTCAGATTTTTTACCGAAACTGAAACTGCATTTTGAATAAATTGACTTTTTATTTTTGTCTTTCTACAAAACAGATCATTCGAACGGCTGGATCCTACATGACGCTAGTGCAGTCTTTGGTGGAATTGTAAGTTTTGCTGAACCAATCCACTACATACTAGATTTTTATTATTTTACCAATGTTAGAAAAATACTTTGAGCAATATTTGTTCTAAAAAAACTTTACTTCATCTGTTCTACCTTTATTGCCTGCTTTTAACTTGTGCAGTGAAACCTCTTTTTACGCGATGCGTTACGTTTTTCTAATATGGGTCATTCCATCTGAAGCGGAACAGCATTTGAAAATTACCCTCTCCGATCCTGCTCAAATTTGGCAGGGCTGTTGATACTATCAAAACATGCAAGAATCCGGAATTTCATCCAAATCGGACCACCCCCTCCATTTTTGTACCTCCCCAAAAATCGACTTTTTGGCGATTTTTGAACAAACCTCCTAGTTTCAAACGACAATAACTCAGGAACCACAAATCTTAGAGGGTCGGTCTTAGACTCAATTTTGAAGGAAATTGGACGTAGAATCCATTTCCGTGATCAAAATTTAGATTAATTTATTTTTTCTACCTGTATTGCGCAATTGAAAACTTTAAACAATCGTATCTCAAAACACCCCAACTTATTTTTTTTATTTCACCTCACCATCGTGTTCCCCGGCCAATTTTACATAAGAATCACTTATCGACAAAAATGAATATGTTTCGTTCCAGAGATATCGAATTTTAAAGTTTTGTGTTTTCGAGATTACCTACATCAGCTTCATTCGCCGCATCTGCTAGAAGGACACAGGCGGGCTGATCAATAACTGCTACCTGGCCATTTATTGAAATAATATTTCATCATAAATAATCTTTATCAAATTGGACAAAAAATGACCGTATAACACTGTAGGAAACTGGAGTTGAATCACGAATGTGCTCAAAAACAATGAATGAAGTGAATTTCTGTGCTAACCCATAGGACAGAGCAATAACGCGCACAGTAAAGGGCAGAATTGGATTCCGACGGAGCGAGCAGGAAAATGCAATTAATCTTGTTAGTAACACTGAACTTGACCGAGCCACGTAGCCCAGTGGTAACGCTTCCGCCTCGTAAGCGGTAGATCGGGGTTCAAATCCCGGCTCGGACCAACACAACTGGTGATCTTTTCCTTCTGGAATTGATTGCTTAGTAATGGGAAGGTAGTGTATCGTCACAAACTGGACCTTATCACGACACCTTAGGGAGGCGACCTATGGAATGTTAACATTAACCTTAACATGTTAACATTAAGTTGAGAATGAAACTGCCACTGAATCCGCTTTGTAAATGCCGGCCCCGATACTCTTCAAGGGTGTTCCCCTCAGGAACTGGGAAAGATTTACTTTTTTTAGTAACACTGAACAATAAATGCACGATACATTACTGAGTAAAAAATATGAACTAAAATTTATAAAATTTGTGTATACGTTGTACTCTAGTGAAGGACGATCACAAGGAGCAGGAAAAGGATTTATGGAAAGTATAAAACTGAAAAATGTAAGAAAATCACAAAGTTTGATCTGCTGCAAAGCGGCTAATTCCCCTAATTTAGTTGCGATGATTTCGACACCGTCCGAACAACAGTATTTTTTCTTATATCAATCTTGGATTCTTTTAATTAAATGGTGCTGGCTCACAATATAAAAATTGATTTAATATGATCAATCTTTTAAATCATAAATCGGATTTGCCAAATTATGGTAAAGTGTCACTAATAAACTATAATAATAATAATAATAATAATAATAATAATAATAATAATAATAAAGCAGGTTTTGGGGTTTTTGCTGAATGGCACTATTTTGCTACCGCCCATGATAAAGGCCCTAGTCATGGCCTCGGAGGTACTCTAAAACAAAAACAACACGTAAAATTACCCAATAAATATTCCTTTCGCAAAAATAGATTGATCAAGAGAGGGGAACAGCATCTAATTCCAGCGTACCTCTACTGTTGCCATATCAGCGCTTTGGCATTCAATCGAGTGATAAATAGCTCAATAATAAGTGAACAAGCCAGTTTCTATCAAAAGTTTTGCAAAATTTGTTGTTTAAATAGTGCAAATGAGTAAATTGGACGAAACTAGGAGCGAGGACTTAACCTGCCAAACATACTAGAATTTCTAGGTATTAGCTATATGAATAACTATTTGCGTAAAATTATAAAAATATAAATTAAATTAATCATCTCCCAGAACACCAGGTAGCAGTTATTGATCAGCCCGCCTGTGTGCTTCTAGCAGATGTGGCGAATGAAGCTGATGTAGGTAATCTCGAAAACACAAAACTTTAAAATTCGATATCTCTGGAACGAAACATATTCATTTTTGTCGATAAGTGATTCTTATGTAAAATTGGCCGGGGAACACGATGGTGAGGTCAAATAAAAAAAATAAGTTGGGGTGTTTTGAGATACGACCGTTTAAAGTTTTCAATTGCGCAATACAGGTAGAAAAAATAAATTAATCTAAATTTTGATCACGGAAATGGATTCTACGTCCAATTTCCTTCAAAATTGAGTCTAAGACCGACCCTCTAAGATTTGTGGTTCCTGAGTTATTGTCGTTTGAAACTAGGAGGTTTGGTCAAAAATCGCCAAAAAGTCGATTTTTTGGGGAGGTACAAAAATGGAGGGGGTGGTCCGATTTGGATGAAATTCGGGATTCTTGCATGTTTTGATAGTATCAACAGCTCTGGCAAATTTGAGCAGGATCTGAGAGGGTAATTTTCAAATTCGCACTTTTTCGTGCACAGTTGAGATGGAATGACCCATATGTCAGTTTCTCTGGAACTAGACAATATTTTTGCAATATTTTGAATGCGATTTGTAGGTTTTGTTCAGATCTACAAAACGCGTTTTGCAAACATATTGTATGGTTTAAGAGAAATCGACGAAACAAAAAGCGTAACGCCACCGCGTTAAAAAAGGTGTTTCTCTGTACACTCAACCCCCGGTGGTTGGTCACTTTTTCGTTTGACACTTTTCTAGTTTTTAGTTTGCTTGTGACGAACTGTCACTTTTTACACGGCGCTCACGAACTCTACCACAACAAACGTTTGGTAGTGTGTGTGAACTCCGTGTAAAAGGGGTGTCAAACTCTTGGTCTGCTTGGTGCTTGATGTTTACATTTTTGCTATAAAAATCTAGCATTAGCTTTAAATTGCAACAAGTTACTTTTAAATTAGGTTAGGTTCAGTAGAATGTAATTTGTCATAATAAACAGTAAATTTTTATCAAGTGATTTTTGATTTCTAGAGTAAATTTTCATATCAAACAGTCATGGATTTCCTATGCAGATAGGACCTTTTGAAAATTTAATCTAGATTTATTAACTGCCTTCGATTTGCTTCATTGCCTATTGCTTAATTCAAACCCACAAAAACTATTTTTAATATTTTAGTGACTGAAGATTCACCAAGCAATGTGGTTCAAACTAGGATAATAAATATAAATAAAGGTTATTTAGAGTTTTTCATGATGACGAAGCAAAACAGCAACACTAAGCATCTAACATAGAATCGAAAGGTAATAGTTGTTTGGTTAAATAATTGATTCCAAAAAAATTTAAATTGAATGACATGCATTTTTGTTATAGGGAAAATAAATAATAAATAACATAACGTGTCTGTAAAGTCTCTTAATATAAGTTCAGATAAACTAGCGGTCAGTCTACAAGTTTACGTGCCTTGTGCGCATCTTTATAAAGATTACATTCAACATATATCGATACAACGGGTTTCAAGAATCTATCAATTGCGTTCCATTCAAATTTATTGTTTGAATCATTGTCAGAATGCCAAAAACATCGTCCGTGCACCCATTCCGCCAATCCCGGTACGAACCTCTGCAATCGCAACGGAGGGCATTCAGGATCTTCGGTTACTACCCGGGCGATTCGGGCTTTCTGCACTGGTCACTGGTTGGCGTTTTCCTGTTTCATTACTGGTCCCAGGTTCAGCTGTGCTACTGGGAGTTTCGCCACGGCTGGGCCAAGATTCGCGAAGGTGAGGTGTTTGTGGCGCTGGAAGTGATGACACCTACCCTGAGCCGGGTCGGGGCACTGCTCAAGTGCTCAGTTTTGATCGTCGGACGGAAGAGGTTGAAAAAATTTCTGGACAAACTTGTCGAGCTGCATGACCGTGAGAAATGTTTTTATTTGGTGTTGTGGCAATTAGGGCGTCCAATTTTCTCGGGTTTTGAATTTCCCGGGAAACGGGAAAAATATTTTTGGAATCCCGGGAATTCCCGGGATCCCGGGAAATTTTTGAATCAGTAATAAAATCTATGTTTCATTATATTTGTTATGTTTTCAAGCTTAAAATCATTGAATTAGCTTAATAATATCAAATGGTTATAATCCTCACTTCAATCTAAACAAAGACGACAGTTTTAAAATAGCCTAAAAGATTTTTTTTGTCTTTGTGGTGTTTAGAATTTTATATCAACTACTATTTTTAATTCCAGTATGATTAATCATTTTTTTATTTGCGAATCAAATTACATAATTCTTGAGTTTTTTTTTTTTTTTTGAAACGGTCCAATAAGCTTTTGTTTTCCATATGTTTATAGGACCTATTCAAAAAAAACTTTGGAATTCTTTCATATTTTTTTCTTTTATATATATTTTATATGACATGACTAAAACAGCTAGAAAACAAACAACGACAATAAATAAAATGATACCAGTCAATGTAAAATTTTAGATAAGTTTTGAATTCATTGTTTTATATAAAACATATTTTACAAATTATCTTCAAGTTACTACCGCCAACCGAGGGAAAATCAGAATTACAGTCTAAATAGGTACAAAAGATTTTAGAGCAATACATTTGGAAGTACAAATTGTTTTGTTCTGTTACTGTTTCAACCGAAGTAGTCCAAAACGTCATGCAAATATTTTTTGCTTTAATAGCTGTATTTATTCGTTACATTTGTACGTATTTGCCCTAGATGCCGGTGTTTGATTATAAATAATTTGATATGAGATTTATTTTTTTTTTATTTAAAATCGAAAATATACGTAAATATATCCAGTTTTTCAAAAAAATAAAATAATAGAGAAAAAATGTAAAGCACTAGGCATTTTGCGGACCTAGTAATTCAAATTATAATATTTTTTCCTTAAATGCCAATTTAATGCTGAGATTTGCTGAATACATATTTTAATTCATTTTATTGTTCTACTATTTTCACAACCAAATCTGAATTTCCAGACCAAAATATGATTTTTTTTCAATTTCGGGAATTCCCGGGACAAATTATAGAAAATCCCGGGATTCGGGAATTCCCGGTTTAGGAAAAATCCCGGGATTTTTGTCCCGGGAATTCCCGGGATGGACGCACTAGTGGCAATCGATGAACATTTTTGAACTTACAGAGGCTGATGAGAATGAGAAACCAATCTACAAATGGGTTACATACTGGAGCCGACAATTCACGAATTTCGAACAGAACTTCTTTCTAGTCACTTGTCTCTTTTTTTCACTATTTCCACTGGGGGTGATGCTGTTTAACTCAATTATGAATCCAAACAACCCACGGATCTTTCTGCTACCAACGCAAGTAACGTAAGTCGTAATTTGTATAAATATTAAAAAAATAACCCAATCATTTACAGTCTCCCATACGAATACAAGTACTCACCAATGTTTGAGTTGACATTCCTGCTGATGTCCTACATTACGTTTACCCCTTGCTTCATGCTGGGTGGCAGCGATGGCCTGTTCATCGGCGTCAGTCTACTCGTCAGCAGCCAGTTCCGTTTAGTCCAACAGCAGCTGGAGAATCTCGAGGTTGAAGAGAGCCTTTCCGAAGATGTTCCCGCTGAGAACAAGCGAATTTTGAAACAATTGAAGCAAATCGTCCAGCGTCACAATCAGGCCATTGAAATGTCCCAGGAAATGTCCTCGTTGTTCGTTCCGAACGTATTTACATGCTACACTATCGCCGCCGTTAAGCTGGGTATGGCATGTCTTATTATGTCCAAGGTAAGCTTCTACAAGCCTTGTACATTCTTTATTTTAACAGTCTTTGGTTTAGGCTGACATCTTAGTGAGGATTATCTTCTTGTTTGGTTCGCTCGGAATTCTTACAGAAATTTACATCTATTCGTTTGGTGGGACTCTTTTGATGGAAGAGGTAATTTTATCGCGCACAACTCTTTTGAAATACAGTGTTCTAATTTACTAATTTCGTCTTTTTAGAGTGAAAATGTTTGCCACAGAGCATACAATTTCTCGTGGTATCGCTACGACCGGGAAGTCCGTCAGCTCATCCAAATGATGATGGTTCGAGCTCAAAGGCCGTGCAGGGTGGAAATACCATTCTTTGAAGCATCAGTAGTCACTTTCGGTGCCGTGCGTATCAATCAAAATTTCTTGTGCGAAAAAAAATATACATTTTACCATTTTAATTTCCAGATTATTCGTACTGCTGGATCTTACATGACGATTATGCAGTCTTTTGTGGAAAACTAAACATAATAACATAAGATGTAGGAATAAGATTGGTATACAAATTTCATCGCAGTTTTAATGTAAATATTCTCATAAAAGTTAACTGCACTCAAAATAAATATGATAAAATAGTATCAAAACCAACTCCTGATAGCTTCAAACAATTGCACACTGCTCAATGTTGAACTCACTCATCAATATTTTAAAATCCCCTGCATTTAGTATAATAAGCCATATAGAAGATGTCCAAAAATATATTAAATTTCCGAACATTTGTAAACAAAACTCATTAAAAACTATGATAAAAGAAGTGAACAGAGTGGCATAATTCTCAAATCGACCATGATAGCACATTAGGAAAATGTATGCTATCTAAGACCATTTCCACCTGATGATTTAATTGATAACGTTCAAATTGTTTGTGATACTAAAAAACAGGACCCAAAGAGTCACCCCAACTGACGATACTTATACTTTCGAGCAATTCCAGCCCAAAACAGGATTTTTTTAGGTACTTTTTTCTCGACCCTCTCCGATTTCAATGAAACATTGTAGACATGTTATTCTAGGCATATATAAGCCATTTTTGTGTATATGGAGCCAGTAACACTCGATAATGACATTTGAGAAGGGCGTACATGTTTTCAATATTTTTGTATTTCGTAATTTAAATATTGCTGTATCTCGAAGCCGTAGCATTGTATCAAAAAGTGGTCAAAGACAAACTTGTAGGAAATTTGACGGGCTTTCCGAAAAAAAACACACTGAAAGAAAAAAACACTCCACTTTTATGGGATTTTATGATTCTTAAGTTTAAAAGTTTAAATTTTTGTGAAAATAGCCTAAGATGTTACAAAAAGACTCACGAAAAATGCAGGATGGAGCAACTCACCAAAAAAGATACAAAAATCATTTACTGAAACTGTTTTTTTGAAAAGTGCTCTAAACTTCAACATTTTCAAAAGCCGAATACGGGAATCGATTCTTCAGACAATTTTACATAAAAGTCTCCATATTGACCTTTGTATGGAGACTAAGTCCAATCCTAGTGAAGTTACAGCGGTTTTAAAAATAATTTTATGGTTTTTGGAAATTTCTATATGACGGACTTGATTTTTCAGTTTCGAAAATATTTTTATCGAATAGCTCGTCCAATTCCCCATAAGTTTGTCTTTGACCACATTTCAATTGGATATATGGGCGTACAGATATAAGCTAATTTATTATCCAGGTTACTTTACTACACTGAAAAATTTTATGTTTGAATTATGAGCAATGTAATTAGTTTATATCTGTAAGCCCATAAATCCAATTGAAATGTGGTCAATCGCAAACTTATGGGAAATTGGACGAGCTTTTCGGTAAAAATATTTTCGAAGCTGAAAAATCAAGTTCGTCATATAGAAATTGCCAAAAACCATAAAAAACCTATTTTTTCAACATTTTTATTTTTAAAACCACTGTAACTTCACGAGGATTGGACTTAGGACAATGATCAATATGGAGACTTTTATATAAAATTGTCTGGAGAATCGACTCTCGAAAATTTTGACGTTTAGAGCACTTTTGAAAAAAACAGTTTCAGTTAATGATTTTTGTATTTTTTAGGTGAGTTGCTCCATCCTGCATTTTTCGTGAGTCTTTTTGTAACATCTTAGGCTATTTTCACAAAAATTTTGAACGAAAAAAATCGTGGGCTCACCTACAAATTTGACTTTTAAATTTAAAAATCAAAAAATCTCATAAAAGTGGCGTGATTTTTTCGTTCAGTGTTTTTTTTCGGAAATCCCGCCAAAATTCCTCCAAGTTTGTCTCTGACCACTTTTTGATACGATGCAACGGTTCGAGATACAGCAATATTTAAATTACGAAACACAAAAATATTTAAAACACTTACGCCCTTCTCAAATGTCATTATCGAGTGTAACTGGCTCCATATACACAAAAATAGCTTTTATAGGCCTAGGATAACATGTCTACAATGTTTCATTGAAATCGGAGAGGGTCGGGAAAAAAGTACCTAAAAAATTCCTGTTTAAGGCTGAAATTGCTCATAAGTAATTTAACGGAAACGTTTCAAAAGTCATATGCTGTAAGATCCTATAAGCCTTGGAAGCACACTTGTAAAAAGGTGGATCATTTTAAACTGACTTGACATGACCGATTCAAAAAAATAATAATAATTCAATAATTACAGAGGAGAATAGAGCTGAGAATGTAAAGTTGCGGTGCAGTTCGAGAACAAAAGTGTATCCTGTTGACGTAGAATAACCCATTCTAATTTAGATTTTCGTTCTAAAAACGTGGCTACAAAAGCATTTCTTACAACTTTTTTCGAATTCTAAGCGGATTTTTATATCTACTAATGGCCTGAAAGGTTACCCACATTTTTCACATTTTGCAACTACCAGTTGCAAACCTGTTGAATCTATAATCAAACTGTGACTAATTGCCCTTCGCGGTGCGCTTCCATCAATCAAAGTCTTTCACCAACAGGTTGCAACCTGTTGACAGAATTTCCCAAAGAATGGCGAGCAAGTTAAAATCCTTTAGTTTACGTTTCGCTGGAAACCATGTCAACTCCTTATCTGTTCGAAAAAAATCATATAAAAGGAGTCTCGATTCACTAATAAAAAAAGATGGCCAGAACCTCGAAGGTAGTTCCCTTCGGGGAGTCCCAGTACGGGCCGCTGCAGTTGCAACGCAAGACGTTCCGTATCATCGGGTACTATCCGGGCGATTCCGGCTTCCTGCATTGGGCCATGGTGGGTGTGTTTGTGTTTCACTACTGGTTCCAGATCCAGCTGAGCTACTGGGAGATTCGCTACGGGTGGATTAAGATGCGCGAGGGTGACGTGCTGGCGGCCCTGGAAGGAATCTGTCCCACGCCGAGCCGGATCGACGCGATTCTCAAGTGTTTGATTCTGATCGGGGAGCGGAAGAAGCTGAAGGTGCTGCTGGACAAGCTGGTGGAGCTGCATGATCGTAAGTTAGGGCTGGTGGTTTGGATGTCACTTTTGTTTGGGTTAAACATTGAATTCTACAGAAGGAAAAGCCGGCGAGAAATCCATCTACCAATGGGCCAACTATTGGGGTCACCAGTTCACCAAATTCGAGCTAACGTTCTTCATAATGACCTGTATATTCTTCTGTCTCCTTCCGATGGCGACAATGATCTATCATGCAGTAGTAGCACCGGATGAACCAAGAATCTATCTTCTACCGGCGCTAGTGGCGTGCGTTGAAACAACCCACAAAACGCCAACACTATTTCAATACCTACAACGACTTCTTTTCACAGCTTACCGTACAATTACGCGTACTCTCCGGTATTTGAGTTCACCTTCCTACTGCTGGCCTTCATCACGTTCACCCCCTGCTTCATGCTGGCCGGAGGTGACGGTCTGTTCATCGGTGTGTGCCTCCTTGTCACCAGCCAATTTCGCATCGTCCAACAGCAGCTCGAGTCCCTGGGCCGCGAAGAACCCCCCGGGACCGCCGTCAACCCAGCGAACCCAACCCCCGCCGAAAACGGCCAGATCCTGGCCCAGTTGAAGCTAATCGCCCAACGACACAACCAGGCTATCGAAATTTCCCGGGAAATGTCCTCGCTGTTCATGCCGAACGTGTTTGCGGTTTACACCATCGCCGCCGTCAAGATCGGACTGGCCTGTCTCATTCTGATGCAGGTAGGTCCAATTAGGCTGACCCTTAAGGGGAATCTTTTCGGGGACTCGTTTGAATCTCGATGGGTTGACGACCACACATTGACGAGTCATTCGAAAGAGAATTTCCCCTCTTTTGTGTTGAGTGATTAAGACCAAGTGCTCCAATTTAGTCCGAGGGCTTCAAGAAGCTTATCTACATGTTCGGGTCGCTCGGCATTCTCACGGAGATCTATGTCTACTCGTACGGGGGGACGCTGCTGCTGGAAGAGGTAAGTCAACTGTAATGGCACTTTTTGGGAGCTTTTTTGTACTGTCAGGGTTTTAAAACGCTTAAAAGTTGAAAATTCACATTGTTTTAGTTTTTTTTTTCTTTTTTGGTTTTATTTGTTTTAGTTTTTCTGGTGTTTTTTTTTTGGTTTTTGATTTGTTCAAGTTATTAATAAAAAGTGAGCAAGCAAGTTTCTATAAATAGACTTGCAAAAAAAGAGTTGTTCAAATAGTGAAAAACAGCAAATTGGATGGAATTAGGAGCGAATGAGCGAATGCTAAACTTGCCAAACATACGAGAATTTTCCATTTAGTTTAGTTTTTTAGTTTTTTAGTTTTTTAGTTTTTTAGTTTTTTAGTTTTTTAGTTTTTTAGTTTTTTAGTTTTTTAGTTTTTTAGTTTTTTAGTTTTTTAGTTTTTTAGTTTTTTAGTTTTTTAGTTTTTTAGTTTTTTAGTTTTTAGTTTTTAGTTTTTAGTTTTTAGTTTTTAGTTTTTAGTTTTTAGTTTTTAGTTTTTAGTTTTTAGTTTTTAGTTTTTAATTTTTAGTTTTTAGTTTTTAGTTTTTAGTTTTTAGTTTTTAGTTTTTAGTTTTTAGTTTTTAGTTTTTAGTTTTTAGTTTTTAGTTTTTAGTTTTTAGTTTTTAGTTTTTAGTTTTTAGTTTTTAGTTTTTAGTTTTTAGTTTTTTAGTTTTTTAGTTTTTTAGTTTTTTAGTTTTTTAGTTTTTTAGTTTTTTAGTTTTTTAGTTTTTTAGTTTTTTAGTTGTTTTAGTTTTTTTAGTTTTTTTAGTTAATTTGTTTTTTAGTTTTTTGTTTTTTTTTTGTTTTTTTTTTTTTTTGGTTTTAAACAGAAAATTGGATGGAATTAGGAGCGAATGCTTAACCTGCCAAATATACGAGAATTTTCCGTACTTTGTTATGTTTTGGTTATTGATTTTGGTTTTTTAAGATTTTTTGTTTAGCTTAGCTGTTTTTTTGGTCTTTTTTATTCTTGCTTTTAAAAAAGCAAAAACAGAATTTCTGTTAATTTTTCGGGTTTTATTATTTTTATGTTTTATTTTTTGGTGTTTTTAAGTTTTTTCGGTTTTTGTTATTTTGGTTTTATAATGTTTAGTTTATTTTCGGTTTATTGATTTTTTTTTTCGTGTTTTGTTTACAGTCATTCCCCGGTTTTGCACGCCTCGGTTAAGCACAGAGCTTATGGGATTTTAGCTACATGGGAGACATTGGCTTTAAACGTATGAAAAATCATGCAAACATCAAAAAATTAATCGGAATCGGGATGATGTCAGCTATCCATTAAAATTATATGTTCATGAAAATTTTCACAAAAATACGATTTTTTTTCTGTATTTTGAAAATGCAATGTTTCTGGAAAAAATACTCTAAATTATTTTTATTGCAATATGGGTATCAAATGATTGGAATTTTTCATACATTTTGAATGTTAAACCATTTTGTTAAACACCCAAAATTAAGCATAACCATAAGCAAAAGCATAGGTGCCATTTTTTTAAACACCCAAAATTTTCATAAAACTACGTATTTTTGAAAAAATACTTAAAATTTCAGTTTTTACAATATGGGTATCAAACGATCAGATTTTTTTTATAAATTTCGAATGTAATAACAAAATTCTTTTGAAAATACTTCCCGATTCCAAAACACTATAATATTTTTATGTTTGCATGTTTTTTTATACGATTGTAGCCAATGTCTCCCATATAGCCAGAATCCCATAAGCTCTGTGCCTCGGTTTTGCATCCCCCATATGCGGTGCTAAACCGAGGCATGTCTGTATTTTGATTTCTATATTTTTAAGTTTTTTTTTGTGGTTTTTTTGTTTTTTTTTTTTTGGTGTTTTGGTTTTTTTGGTTTTTTGGTTTTTTGGTTTTTTGGTTTTTTTGGTTTTTTGGTTTTTGGTTTTTGGTTTTTGGTTTTTGGTTTTTGGTTTTTGGTTTTTGGTTTTTGGTTTTTGGTTTTTGGTTTTTGGTTTTTGGTTTTTGGTTTTTGGTTTTTGGTTTTTGGTTTTTGGTTTTTGGTTTTTGGTTTTTGGTTTTTGGTTTTTGGTTTTTGGTTTTTGGTTTTTGGTTTTTGGTTTTTGGTTTTTGGTTTTTGGTTTTTGGTTTTTGGTTTTTGGTTTTTGGTTTTTGGTTTTTGGTTTTTGGTTTTTGGTTTTTGGTTTTTGGTTTTTGGTTTTTGGTTTTTGGTTTTTGGTTTTTGGTTTTTGGTTTTTGGTTTTTTTGGTTTTTTGGTTTTTTGGTTTTTTGGTTTTTTGGTTTTTTGGTTTTTTGGTTTTTTGGTTTTTACTTGTTCTATTTTTTGTTTTTTTGGTTTCTGTTTTTTTATTATTATTTGAAAGCGCGTTCGTTCTGAACCTCTGACAGTGTTTCTGCCCTCAACCAACTGCATTCCCCGCTGTTGTACGCTCTTTGCCTGATTGATTACAGAGCGAACGGATTCGCCGTAGCGCCTACGACTTTCCATGGTATCGCTACGATAAGGACGTCCGCCGGCTAATCCAGATGATGATGATACGAGCTCGGAAGCCTTCCGGCCTCGAGGTGCCCTTTTTCGAAGCATCGGTGGCCACTTTCGGGATGGTGCGTTTTCAACTCTCTTTTTTTGCGTATACAAATCTGTAATTTCTGTTTTTTTTATATAGATCATCCGTACGGCCGGATCCTGGGTAACCTTGATGCAGACATTCTTGTAAAAACTTAACGACCGGAATAATTGCCCTCCCATCCCCGCTGGCCACAGTTCACCACCAGGGGGATGGTCCACTAATGACGCGACCCCGCCACCCTATCATACACACTCCCTGCATAAGGATATCAAATCACGCGAGTCACAGCGCCATAGATAATCTAACTCATTTCCTAGAGTGCACGGCACACTGTAGCATCCCGCTTTGCTTTGGATCCAGTCCTCGACAATGTTCCCTTCGTAGCGTGCACCGTCCATGGAAGTCCGTAAGGTGGCGCTCGCCGGAACTGAAACCGAGACCATGAACTGGATAGTGGGTTAATTTTACACCCATTTTAGATGCTTTAGTTGCGACTAAGATTTTTTTTGCATGATTTTGAAAATTTGGCTTGAAATTTGAGCTAAAGTCGTTTACTAAATTATCTCATAATATCTAACAAGAGGAGAAATCATGTTAAGATAATCGTACAAATCAAAATTTTTATGATATTTGAGTAAACAACATTTAATAAAAACATAGAGGACAATCACAATTCAAATTCCAATGTCAGTCGTGCCCACCCCTCAAGTAGAAATCTCGGAACGTTTATTTTTAATACGCGATCCAACAGGCGATTCGCTTCTTCACAACCATCCTGCCTGCGGCCTTTGTCCTGCAGATGGCGATGGTGGCAGCGGATGATGGTCGTCGAACCAACCCGCCGTCGCCGCCGGCAATTCGAAACGGATGGTCATGAACACGGTACATCTCACGCGTCGTACGGTCGCGGGTTGAGCCAGGACATGGAGGGCACACGGTAATGAAATTCCCTCCTTTTTCTGCTGGCAATCTACCCCAGGGACGTTACGCGATGGCCACGCCGCTGACGGTGCCAGGTTCTTGGCTAGATCCAGAATCAGCACTCTAACACAGACAAACGGACGTTAAAACATTTTTTGAAATTCATTAATCAAAAAGTTAACTGTCAATTTGAATGCAACTCACCACGGCAGATTTCAATTCACCACATGCGTTTGTTAATACACCTGTCGCCTGATTTACGTCTGATTGTCTGTGACTCTACTAATGCGACAAGTACACACGGGGTGGCAGCCGGCAACGTTACTTTTGGATTATGCAAAATCCTTCTACGTTTTAATTGGGTTGTCCTTGATTGGACTTGCAGTTAAATGGCTAGTCGAATTACCTAGTGTGGAACTATTAGCTTGGCTTTCATTTTATGGCCAAACTAAATGTTTTGGACCAAATACCAACTATGAATCGACTTTTTTGGTAATTAAATTTGGGTTTAAATCTATTCGAAAAAAAATAAACATTTCAAGAAAAGATAATCAAAAGTTAAAATTATACTTACCCGCTGGCTCCACCGTCACAGAGTTAACTGAGTGGAATAACCACCCAACGAAGCAGCAATTATCCGGAAGCATT
This sequence comes from Culex quinquefasciatus, assembly GCF_015732765.1. Lineage (NCBI taxonomy): Eukaryota > Metazoa > Arthropoda > Insecta > Diptera > Culicidae > Culex > Culex quinquefasciatus. Next base: position 7,815,632 of record NC_051863.1, on the reverse strand, counting down.
CAAAGGTACGCTTCGCGCCACACCACCTACAGCGTAGAACAGCTGACTGTCACACCGCTCCCTATTACTCCCCCTCTGGAGCCACCTGATGTCGTTAGCACCTTCCCGTGGCTGCTTCTGCTGAACCTCCCCCCACCGAGCTTGAAAATCTCATAAAAGATGCAAACGAGGAGCAGAACCACCCTTCTCCTTTCGCCATCGCCAGGACGCCAACGACGACGGTATAGACAAAAGGAAGTTAATTTTATGCTAAATGAATCTAATAAAGGATAGTAATTATCTAAGTAGAACTATTTTTATTAGAGCTGTTTATGAATAAAAGCTTGTGTCTCGTTAGGGAACGCTTCACCTCGTTCGGCTTCAACAGTTTTATTGCAAGCATAAAAGCAGTTAGACGCCTCGTTTCATTTGATAACCGAATTACCTTCAGCACTTTGAGCCGAGTTCAGTGGCCACCCTGCAGCTGAAACTGGATCAGTAGAACGAGATATTTCAGAGTCGATGAGAAAATCTGCAAAAAATTTAATGATGAAAAAAACCCTTTCAAATGTTCAGTACAAGATTCTCCAAAACTTACCGCCAAAATCAACGAGTGGTCAATCCGGACGACATCGCCGAACCAAACTTCCATCCGTTCATGCTTCACTTGCATCCAAAGAAGTCGCACCATTAGTTTAACCCGTTCATCTTTGAGCTGCGAGAACGCCAATTTTTGGATAGTTTGCTCGAATTGCTGTTGCTGTAACGATTAAGTGATTCCCAACTTAGACATCACAAGTTTTAAGGAATATCATCAAGACTTCATACTTTTTCTCTGATACAGGTGCTGATGCGGACTAAAAGCCAAATATCAGCGCAAAACAGGACAAACATTGTGACCACGATCAGCTTGTTGGGAACTACTTCCCCGAGATCGTTCAGCATCAAGTACGCATAGGTAAGCTCCAGGAATACCTGCAGAAAGAGAAAGAGAAAAGTTCATCCGTGCTCAAACGCAATACATTTGGACGAATCATCGCTGCGGTTAACTTAACACAGTTGGCTTGGCCCCTTCAAAAGCCACCATCTAAAAGTATCTGTATCTTTAAAGGGTCACTTCCTAGCATGTTGGTATGTTCTACAAAGTTGTTCCCCAGTTCAAAACCTATCTCCTACTATAAGAATCAAGTCATTTAATCGATTTATAAAAAAAAATTCCTAATACAATGTAAAAAAAGATAGTTTCCCATGGAAAATAAATCAAAATCCCATATAAATTTCAAATTAAAACTGGAGCTCCTAGACCTTACCAAATGGGCTCAAATTTTCAGGAGTGCTTCTGGGGACATAAAAGAACGAAATTCCGGTTGATGCAAGACAAAATAACAACTTTTGTCTTTTTCATAGAAACGTGAACCACGCTATTGGCCACTTTAACGAGTATGACACTTCAAGAAGAATGCTACACTCTACCCCCGAAGGTTGGTCACTTTTTCGTTTGACAATTTTTTAGTTTGTACCCCGTTGGATGGTCAAAGTCAAACTAAAAAGTGACGAACTGTCACTTTTTACACGGCGCCCACGCACACTATCAAAACAAACGTTTGGTAGTGTGTGTAAACTCCGTGTAAAAAGGGTGTCAAAATAAAAAGTGACCCCGTTCGTTTGACAACAGTTGGTGTCAAACCATCAGGGTTTGAGTGTACTCGTTAATCAAGCGAGGGCATGCTTCAAGATGACTTTGGAAGATTGACTGCGCTAGGGTTAGATTGGATTAGGTCACGGGATTGAAACTCGTCCGAAAAACCTGTATCATTTTCTCAATCAAAACGGTGGCGCCGCGTGGTGGTAGCTGCCCTGTTTATTACACTGTGAAATTATCCATGGCTAATCCAAGGAACCAAAAGGTGACAACAGAAATGTCTGCCCAAAAGGGTTGCTACAAAAAAACTTTTTATTAAAAAAAAATCCTAACAAATCAGCAACGAATTACAAGTTTGATAGTCGAACTACACTTAAAAGTTGGTTTTGTTATTTGTTTTTGCAAAACCGCATATTTTTAAACAAAAGTGCCAAAAATATTCGTAACTACCTTTTGCCTGTTGGTGGCGCTTTGTGTTAGTATGTGTGTGGTCGATATTTGCGGACGTGCACGCAGAACACAGAACAGTGAGAACTAGCGAAAATGCCTCACTTTCACCTGATACAAGTCGCCATATTGAAATTGCTAGAAGATTCATACCCGTGATTAGGTTGAACAAATGATACTCCCGAATAGTTTTATTAATTTTCATGTAACAATTTTGTAGAATATTTAATTTTTGTTAAAAACTGATCACTTTACATTTTACATTTATCTTGTAATTTTTTTTTTCTTTATAATTTTTGTTAATTTTTACAACCTTTAATTATTTGTAATTTGTAATTTATTGGAAACGATAGCCTGTTAGTATAACACTTTGTATCAGGTTAAGGAAGGACGTTGTGATGATTACTTTAGATCCAAAAATTATTTAGTATGCCGACTCGGTCCTAACCAGGTCCCATCACCAAAAAGGACCTAATAAAAATAATTTTATTAAAAAAAATCATTAAGTATCAAAAATCTAATTGTTTGAACTTATGAATAGGATATTTCAGTGAAACGTTTGTTTTTCAGCATTAGTCTAGCGTCCGTGTGTTTGTTCAGCTTCTATCGGATGGTGAAGTAAAACGTCGGTCCCGGTTTCTCCTGTCTCGTCAGAGGCGCTGGAGCAGAAATCCCACGTTAGAGGAAGGCCATGCCCCGGGGGGCGTAGTGCCAATAGTTTCGTTTTTTCGTGTTTGTTCAATTCAAAAACCTACAAAGTTTTCAGTACACTCAAACCCCGATGGTTTGACACCAACTGTTGTCAAACGAACGGGGTCACTTTTTAGTTTGACACACCTTTTACACGGAGTTCACACACACTACCAAACGTTTGTTTTGATAGTGTGCGTGAGCGCCGTGTAAAAAGTGACAGTTCGTCACTTTTTAGTTTGACTTTGACCAACCAACGGGGTACAAACTAAAAAAGCGTCAAACGAAAAAGTGACCAACCACCGGGGGTTGAGTGTACTCATATTGGTGCTTTAATGAACTTTTCAGCACTGTTATTTTCGATGATAATAAGTTGGCAATTTTTTCACCATGGAATGACAGGAAAATTAAATATTTTCAAAACTGAATTGAGGAAAAAAATAATTTAATATTATAAATCTTCGTCGTGCCAACTTGTCGTACATGCATTTTGGGCCAAATTGAGCTAAAAACGCCATTTTATGCAGCTCACAATACCTCACCCTTTGACCTTCACAGATCCCCAAAATTCGATTTCAATCCTGAGATATTCAATAAAAACCGAAGAAACTCCGAGGATTTTTGTCACGTTTCCTATGAAAGAAGTTTCAATCTTGTCGTGCTATCTTGACACAGCCTGAAAATTTATGTAAATGCGACAATTTGCAAAGGGAATTCAGGTCAGAACGCGTTTGACACAGGTGCACTATGGTACATTGGGTGGCCAAGTTTCAAAAAAGTGACCTTCTCCAAATATTTTTTGGTATTTTTTTCTCGAAAGTAAACATTCTAACTAAGAAAAATCCAAATTTTCAAAGCTCTAAGTTTATTCGTTATGGAGATACGCAAGCTGAAAGTCAAAAAATGGAGTAAAAAACTAGCGTTTTTCGTAAAAAAGGCTGATTGTTTAATTTTAACATAGCTCAGCCATTTTAAATGTTTTACTAGGACAAATATACATCGTTGGAAAGGTAATGAGATAAGCTTTGAAACTATTAATAGATAAAATGTAGTTTCTAAACCAAAAACTGAAGTTACCATCGAATAACTGGAGCATTTTTTTGACAAATCATATTTTTTTTTGTGTTTGTTAATCGAGTACTTTTTTGCTAACCGATGCTAAACATGAAACTAAGATCACTTGAAAGATTGGATTATAATCTAACATTGCTGAAATTTCCAGCCTGCGATTTTTTGCGTTTTCGGAGATATGCCATTTTGAACATTTACGTTTTATCAAAATTTGCTGCAATCTACATATGCGCCCGTTTATTTCACTTGCTTTGCTACCTACTTCGTGGGCATCGTCGCTTCAAAAATCAATACCTGGTTTCAAGAAGTTCGAAATGACTTTATTGGAATTTTCTGTTGCCTACATTGAGTACCTTAGTCAAAATAAGGTATTCGTACCGAAGTTTCTCAAGCGAAACTGGAGAATCTCAGTTTGATACCGGAAAAGTATTCAGCAAAATGTTGACTTAGCATGATGAATTTCTGCGATCAATCCATGAAACTGATTCACATTTAAGTTCTATGTTGGTTAGTATAAAACATCATAAAAATACCTTTAACATATCCTGAAGCTGTCACAAACTCTATTTTTATCGTTTTACTTCATAGTTAATATTTTGAATAAAATTAATTTTTCTGTTAGGGTAGGGGGTCTCAAGTTATATGGCATGGACTCACAAAAAGAAACACACAGCAGTAAATAATAAATATTTGACTTAAAATGAATTTATTACGCTTAACAAAATTTTGTTGGTGGGAAGGAGAGGGGGGGGGGGGTGAAAGAAACAGGAGGGAGGGGTTGTGTCCTTAAAGTGGGGATGTAATAGCTTATCCATAATTTAATAATATAAACTTGCAATACAATATATACGCAATTCTGTTGCACTTGCAAATGTATGAAAAGACTATTTATTATAAACAATCAACTATTGAAAAACATGAAAAGTCATAAAAATCGACGTATATCATTTCAATACCATACAATTACCCAAATTTGTATGAAAAAACATTTAAAAAGCAAAAAAAAATAATTTGGCCGCCTGTTTGTATGGAGATGGCCCATAGTGAGGTGTAGAGATTATGGGTTGCAGGATTGAATATGTAATAAATTATGTGTAATGATGAGTATTTATTTTAAGAATGATATAATTCATAAATAAGATTTAAGAACGCAACAAAAAGTGCGCACCTTCATGAATATTGCCTTGTTAGCAGACAGCTTGCGGATTGAGTGCGAGAGCGCGCTAGCGAGCTGCGAGAGAGAACTACGCGCGAGAAAACAACGCGCGCGGCTGGCGAAAGAAAGAATGAAGATTGTCAAATCAGTTTTGTGGTTAATTTGTGTGGAATAAGACGTGTTGTTTTTAATTGCAAAATATATGTGTTTTTATTATAAAAACGACTCTCGTAAACATGTGTAATTATAACTCTGGACTCCAGCAACCAAATTCAACCAAGACGATGCACAAAATGATCAACCACACAGAAAAAAAGTAAATCATTCCCAGTTCCTGAGGGGAACACCCTTGAAGAGTATTGGGGTCGGCGTTTACAAAGCTCAGTTTGTGACCAGTTTGTAACGATACACTACCTTCCCTTTACTAAGCAATCGAATCCATAAGGGAAAAGCTCACCAGTTGTGTTGGTCCGAGCCGGGATTTGAACCCCGATCTACCGCTTACGAGGCGGAAGCGTTAGCACTGGGCTACGTGGCTCGGTCAACCACACAGAACCTGTTTGTTATTGTTTACATTGCGTGCTCTCGTTTTTGTTTAGCACGACGGCATCGACTTGGCTTTTAATTCATCTAAACAAAAACAAGCATCAAATCTGTTTTCAAAAGCAGTTGTCCAAATCAATTTTCTGTGTGAAACAGCAGATTTCCTGATAAATCATTAGTTTCGATTACTAGCTCGATTACAACTACACTTAAGCCCCGATGGTTTGACACCAACTGTTGTCAAACGAACGGGGTCACTTTTTAGTTTGACACCCCTTTTACACGAAGTTCACACACACAATATCAAACGTTTGTTTTGATAGTGTGCGTGAGCACCGTGTAAAAAGTGACAGTTTGTCACTTTTTAGTTTGACCAACAACTATCGAAAAAAATACCTACCACAAGGATAACTCCATTATAGAGCAACAGCAACCACAACAACATTGGCGCCGCAAAGAGCTGCGAGATGCTGTTGAACTGCCGGTAGATCTTGGAGTGTGCAATCGCCACTCGGTTCAGGTTCTCGCAGCACCGCAACTCGTCATATCCGGCAAACACGTGTGCGAGTTCCGTCGTGAGCTGTCTCAAACTGCTCGACAGCAGCTCCAAGTTGGCGCAAATCATTTCCAAACATATGACGAACTGATCCGCGAAGAAAAATCCTTTCAAAAAGAGGGTAATGCTCAATATGGTGTATGCATTTTCCAGAACTCCACCGACTGATGCTGAGCAAAAGGACACAACACAGCTGGAAGCAACGGCAAGTTTCAGAACCACCAAAGCTTCGTACAACCGGTTAGTGCCACGTGGAACATCAAAGTGTTTCGTCAGTTGTTGTTCCAGAGCGATGCTGTTGTTCAAGGTATCACGGAATCCCGACGAATTGGTGAGAAACAGCACCAGCAGAGCCACCTCCCGGTACCAGTAAATTTCGTCCGATATGAAGTTCAACGCCACCGGAAGAATCGAAACAGGCATCGAGCGAACGCTCTCTAGATACCGTAACGAAGCAAACGGCCCAAGAATCACCGTCACCAGTTTAAGCGAGATTGTAACCACCAGCAGAGGATAGCTGGTGCGGAACCGACGCCGGGCTCGATCGTAACAGAACGGGTACTGGCCCAGGAATAGCAGACAGTAGTGGTGAAAGTAGAGACACCACCGGGAGAACTTCTTCCGGGACATTTTCGTATGTGACTGGTCAGGAAATGTTTAATACAATTGCCAAGTTGTGCATTCGAGTTGAATAATTGATGGGACAAATGTGGTCATCAATTCAATTTAATATTTGGCACGTTCATTTTGCACGAATTCAATTTGTAAAATAATTATTTCATAAACAGAGTACCGTCAGTGGGGGTGGGTCTAAAAACGATACACCTCTCGTAGCTTCTTAATTTCAAAAACAATTTAAATAACACCGAAAATCTTTTAACGTAGAATTGTTCTTAAATAGTCTAGTAACACTTTCCCAAAATATGGTGGAATTTGATGAACTCTATCTTAAATGCCAATCGTTTGAAAATTGACGCAATCTCTCCTCTTAAAGTACAGCACAGTCTGTGGTAGAGATTTTCAAACATTTCAAACAAGCAATTCCAACAGAAATACCAAAAAAAAATAATTTTCGAGGAGCTATTTGTGGCCAAAAACGTACCTCAACTGTAGACAGATGCTAAAATGACAGGATTTGTTCTAGGAACGAGATTTTTTTTAGCTAAGTCATCTTAAGATGTCCCCTTCACAACCCTTTGGGGAGATGGGGGTAAGACGGTCACCCTAAGTATCATAAAATTTACCCAACAGATTATTTTGATCTCAAATTACGTACATATTGTTCTACAAGTAGTCCATTATAGAAATGACATAAATTAGTTGGTATAAAAACCAATTTTCAATACTTTTCAGCAATTTTTAACAAAATAATTGAAATCGTATATATATATATATCGCTGAAATTTTAAAGTTATCGCAGTTTTAGTGAAAAAAGTTGATTTTTTGCCGATTTCGTCATTTTCCCGTTTTTGCGCGTGGCGCGTCGAAAAACGCAGTTTTTATTTTCAAAAAATCGTATCTCCAAAACGTACGGTTCGACATCGCCAATTTTTTGATATGTTATGTGAAATTTTCCGAGGAATCCGATAAAAATATTTTCAGACATAGGCTCTTTGGTCCAGACACGGTCAAAACGCCATTTTAAGTTTTCATACGACTTTTTCAATAGTTAAGCTAGATTTTTGGAACTTTTTACTATTTTTCCCAAATAGCCAAACTCATCACCTTTCTTTTGCGTCTAAGACAGCTAAAATCGGATGAAATGGCGCGGAGATATGATTTTTAGAAAAAAGTGGTTTTTGCGAAAAATGACGAAAATTGCCATTTTTTGAACCACCCTAGCACGATGTAGGCCACCCTAATGGCCAAACAAAAAAATACGGGTCTAATTATTTTGGCCAAGGAACCCCCAGAAAAATTTTGAGCCCGATCGGAGAACTTTTTTTTTGGTTTAGGCTCTTTTCAAATGGAATTGCTGTATATATATATATATATATATCGATGCTTGTGTGCATATATTATATGGAATACGCGGGGTAAGACGGCCACCCATGTGGGGTAAGACGGTCTTTGCTTTAAATTAACTTAATAACTTTGCTAAATCCACCCAAATACCTATATGGTTGGTTCAACAGACTTCTCTGAATATCATAATTATTTTGGTTGAAAAAATTTAGTTTCAAATGTGAAGAAAATTCCGTTTAAACAATTTCATATTTTGGCTCAGTGAATTTCATACTGTTGCGACCACATTTTATGAAAAACTGTGAATTTTTACTGCAAAACAAACACAATTTAGGCCGTTGCAAATATTTTTCAAAGTTTGTCAGGGGGCAAAAAATTTTTTTCTAAAAAAACTTCAAAATTTCCATGAAAATAGAAGTATAATCAACTAAAAATAATCTAAAATGCATTTTTCTGCATTGGTAATCATGTTTAGCATGTTTGGGCTTGTTTAAAAATGTTTTGAATTTTTATGAAATTCCAATGTACAGCACCGCAAAATATTTTTTTTGCAAAAAAAAAAAATATTTTCGTCGAAACTTTGATATTTCGGAAACTAATGATTGCAAAACAACTGGACAGGATTGCAGGATATTGCATTCAAATCTTGAAATCATGGCTCATAAATTCAATTTTTAAACATTTTTATTTTATTATTTAGCATGAGGAACAGTATTGCTAAACATTTTAGTAATATTCATTAGTATTTATATTAAAACAATGGGGTGGCCGTCTTACCCCAGCTCCCCTGTAACAGTATGTATTTAGTTCCATAGAGAAGAACATGAGAAATGGTAAAATCCATAAAAATCACTTTGACCCAATCTTACCCTCCAGACCCAAAGTCACCCCTGATGACAGTATTAAAGCCATTATAGAGCCATATAGAGTTTTCAAGCCAAGTTTTGATTTCTTCTCAAAGTGCGGAATTTTTTTTCTGAATCGGCTATACTAATTTTACAAAATATTCAAGGGATCATCCATAAACCACGTGGACACTTTTTTAAAAATCTCAAAAAAAAATCTCTCTGGCCTGACACATCTGATATAAACTATTTAAAAAAATCATTTTTTTTTTTCGCTCTACAGCATTGTCTTGAAGTTTTTTATTCTTTAATTCTTTAATTCTTTAATTCTTTAATTCTTTAATTCTTTAATTCTTTAATTCTTTAATTCTTTAATTCTTTAATTCTTTAATTCTTTAATTCTTTAATTCTTTAATTCTTTAATTATTTAATTCTTTAATTCTTTAATTCTTTAATTCTTTAATTCTTTAATTCTTTAATTCTTTAATTCTTTAATTCTTTAATTCTTTAATTCTTTAATTCTTTAATTCTTTAATTCTTTAATTCTTTAATTCTTTAATTCTTTAATTCTTTAATTCTTTAATTCTTTAATTCTTTAATTCTTTAATTCTTTAATTCTTTAATTCTTTAATTCTTTAATTCTTTAATTCTTTAATTCTTTAATTCTTTAATTCTTTAATTCTTTTATTCTTTTATTCTTTTATTCTTTTATTCTTTTATTCTTTTATTCTTTTATTCTTTTATTCTTTTATTCTTTTATTCTTTTATTCTTTTATTCTTTTATTCTTTTATTCTTTTATTCTTTTATTCTTTTATTCTTTTATTCTTTTATTCTTTTATTCTTTTATTCTTTTATTCTTTTATTCTTTTATTCTTTTATTCTTTTATTCTTTTATTCTTTTATTCTTTTATTCTTTTATTCTTTTATTCTTTTATTCTTTTATTCTTTTATTCTTTTATTCTTTTATTCCTTTATTCTTTTATTCTTTTATTCTTTTATTCTTTTATTCTTTTATTCTTTTATTCTTTTATTCTTTTATTCTTTTATTCTTTTATTCTTTTATTCTTTTATTCTTTTATTCTTTTATTCTTTTATTCTTTAATTCTTTAATTCTTTAATTTTTTAATTAAATAAATTAATTAATGTTGAAATTCAGTTTTTTTTGCGGAGTAAATTTTTGGGAGGGAAAAATAATAGGAAAGAGAACTGCTCCAAACGAAAGCTATCAAGATTCAGGTGCTTTTTTTCGAAGTATTGAGCGGAACTAAGGGATAAAAGCTTCCTTTCACCGTTATCATGTGAAGTGTGAAGCTTTCACAGCTACATTGAAAGTTTTGAAAAGGCATAGGCGTAGCAATGCGAAAGTAAAGGGTGAGCTGATTTCAAAATTGGTTCAAAAAATTTCGATTAAAAACATGATGTGATACAATAAAAAAAACTCTTTTCCGTTAGGAAGTGTGACTAAATATAGCACGGATCATTTATTTTCCTGTTCCTTCCCCCCTTCTTCGTCGTATCACACGCATGTCGCTCAACCGAAAACCGTAATCCAGCCGGTATTGTTTCCGCCCGAAGGTTTTTTTTTCCATTTCCTGTTATTTTTTTTTTTCTTTCTTTCTCAATTGAAGATATCCTACTAAACCTAAACCTACGGTTCTAATCGAAGCTCCAAAATCGTACCGATTCTCTGTTTTTTTTCTCTCTCTCTCTTCACTGGTTTTGTCTGCATAATTTTTTTTTTATTGTGACATTTTTTTGTTGTGGCTGCTGGCAGTTTGAAAGCCTTTCCCCTAACCTTTTTTTGCGGTTTTATGGTTAAACAATAAATAACATTCAAGTAAACAATCAACACGAACCGCGGTTATTATTTTGTTTTGTTAATAGAGTGGCGTTAGTGTTTTTCTTTTTTTTTTTTTTTTTGTCAATTATTGTTTATTCTGAACTAAAATGAAAGGGAGGGAAATGTAAGGAAAAGAGTCACTGAGCTGCGTCTATTGTTTGTGTTTGTTAAACTCTATAGGAACGTTTATTTGTTTTTGTCTGCGCGTGTGAGTGTGTGCTAGTCTCTAGAATTATTCTTGATAATAAATTCAGTTATTATGTGTGTGGTGTGTTTTGCATAGCTACTATTCGATAATTAATAAGTCTGCTTTTGTTACATTTAAACACTATTGTTTATGCTAGCGTGAATGTTTAAGGTGCGTAGGTGACTGTTGTATGGTTTATTATCCCGTTTTTATTCTTTCTCTAAACTTGTTCAATATCAGCTTTATATGCATATTTCATAATATGAGTGTATTACGCATAAATCATACATGTATACAATTACCGTGTGAGAAAATTAGCCAAAATTACAACAACGAAAAAACATCTGCAATTCTTCTCCTCTTTTTTTTTTTTTGTTGTCTTCCTTTTTCCTACCCGAAGGAAGCCTAAGTTAGTTTAGTTTAGTTTAGTGTGTAGAGTAGTATAAGAGTGTGTGTTTTGTGTTTGTAAATGGCTGGTCACCGCCGACGCGAAAACGGTCAAAACTTTAAAACAGCTTCCAGTACTGGGAGCTCTTTTCGCCGCCGCAGTACAAAAACATCGACGCAGGTCTTTCCAGGTTTAAGGCAAATTCTTTGGATTTCTTGGAGATTTCCTTGTCGAAGATCTGAAACGAAAACGATTCCAACGTCAAACTCAGTTTTTTTTTTCTTAACACGCACTCGCATAATCCTACATCATTCTCGTTAATCTCCAGCACCGACGCCAGATCCCACTCGACGCTGGGGAAGGGGTTCGAGATGAAGCGGGCGGCGGTGGCGACCGAGGGCAGCACGTGCGACTGCAGCGTCGCCACCTCCCACAGCGAGCTGTCCAGCGCGTTCGACTTGCTCGGGTCGCGCTCGTCCATGATGAACGGGTCCTGGGAAACTGTTCGAAAAAAGAAAAAAAAAGAAGAGAAGAGAAGCATTATTTACGGCAGTCGCATTCGCGGAAATTTGCAGTGCGGTTTCCATTGCAGTGGGCGCATTTAACGTGGGCCTTTTGTAGGTGAGCAATTCTCTACCAAAACCGGAAATGGATTTTATTTGTATTTTTTGATTTGGCTCAAACTTTGTGGGGGCCTTCCCTATGACCAAATAAGCTATTTTGCGTCATTGGTTCACCCATACAAGTCTCCATACAATTTTGGCTGCTGTCCATACAAAAATGGTATGTAAATATTCAAACAGCTGTAACTTTTGAGTGAATTTTCTGATCAATTTGGTGTCTTCGGCAAAGTTGTAGGTATTGTTGAGGACTTTTGAGAAAAAAATAGGTACACGGAAAAAAATGCAGATTTTTTAATCAACTTTTTTTTCACTAAAACTCAATTTCCCAAAATACGTATTTTTTTATTTTCGAGATTTTTTTATATGTTTTAGGGGACAAAAATCCGCAACTTTTGAGCCATAGAGAAACATGGTCAAAAAATCTGCCGCCAAGTTATGAATTTTTGAAAAAATAGTCATTTTTGGAAAAAAATCGAAGATTTATGCAAAAACAAGTTTGACATTACTTTTTAATGCAAAATTGAATTTGCAATCGAAAAGTACTCTACAAATTTTTTGATAAAGAGCTCCGTTTTCAAGATATAGCCACCGAAAGTTTGATTTTAGCGAAATATTTGCAGTTTTTAAATTTTAAAAAATAGTGACCATGAGTGACCATTTCTAAAAATATTTTTTTTGAAAAGTTCAGAAAATTTGCTATAAAATTGTCTAAGAGACATTGAAGATTGGACCTCTGGTTATATTTACCATTTCTAAATTTCGTCAATACTTACATATTGTTTTGGACAGAAACATAAACTTCTAAAAATATTTGCAGCTGCCTAACTTTACGATCCCAAAATTCAAAAATTTAGGAAAGTTGCTTCAAATTTTAGTATCCAAAAAAGTATAGGTCATCGCATAAATTTTTATGTTATCGAGCAATTCCAGCTCAAATTAGGAATTTTTCTGGTACTTTTGTACCCGACCCTCTCAGATTTCAATGAAACTTTATAGATATGTTATTCTAGGCATATATAAGCCATTTTTGTGCATATGGAGCCAATAGTACTCGAAAATAACATTTGAGAAGGGCGTAAGGTATTTAAATATTTTTGTATATTGTAATTTAAAAATTGCTGTATCTCGAAGCCGTTGCGTCGCATCAAAAAGTGGTCAAAGACAAACTTGTAGGAAATTGGACGGGCTTTCTGAAAAAAATACACTGAAACAAAAATACACTGAAACAAAAATACACGCCACATCTATGAGATTTTTTGATTTTTAAGTTTAAAACTTAAATTTAAAGGTGATGTTACGATTTTTTTTCGTTCAAAATTTTTGAGGAAATAGCCTAATATGTTACAAAAAGTCTGATGAAAAATGCAGGATGGTATGTCTCTCCTTAAAAAATACAAAAATCAATTACTTTGAAACCCGGTAGTGGGAATCGATTCTCCAGACAATTTTACAATTTTGCATATCAAATTGTTATACGACCTTCTCAAATGTAGGGCTAGATTTTTAAAACTCATTTTTTTCTTAAGCCCTATTATTAAATTACCTTTGAAATGGCGCGGAGTTATGATTTTTTGATATACAGTCCAGACTCGATTATCCGAAGGCCTTGACTATATTTCCCTTCGGACAATCGAATCAGGAAAAAAAAATTCGTTGTCTTATTTTTATATGACGAGCTTAAACATAACCCCTAAACCATGCAAAAGTGATCCAGAATTGTTAAATCCAAGATGGCAGCCAAAATGGCGGCGACTCACTGTTGAAAAAAAGCATTTCATAATTTAATAGGCAATCAATTACTCAAATTTGACTAAAATAGAGTTGCAGAACTCGATTTTGCTATTGAAAATAAGAAAATAAAAAAAACGAAAGCAAATTTTTGTTCGCGATTCGATTATCCAAAGTTTCATACAAACCTTCGGATAATCGAGGCTTCGGATAATCGAGTCTGGACTGTATATGTTTTATGCAAAAAACGACAAAAATTGCTATTTCGGACCACCCTAACCAGGCGTAGGTCACCCTAAGGACCAAACAAAGAAATACGGGTCTAATTATTTCGACCAATGAACCCCCGGTCCAATTTTAAGCCTGATCGGACACATTTTTTTAATCAAGCTGTTTTCGTGGGGAATTGCTGAATATTGATATACAAAATGAATTCGAAAATTTAAAAAATCTGAAATAAAGAAACGAAATACACAAAAATATTCACGAATTCAAAAATTAGGGCGTCCAATTTTCCCGGGTTTTGAATTTCCCGGGAAACGGGAAAAATATTTTTGGAATCCCGGGATTTCCCGGGATCCCGGGAAATTTTTGAATCAGTAATAAAATCTATGTTTCATTATATTTGTTATGTTTTCATCATTGAATTAGCTTAATAATATCAAATGGTTATAATCCTCACTTCAATCTAAACAAAGACGACAGTTTTAAAATAGCCTAAAAGATTATTTTTTGTCTTTGTGGTGTTTAGGATTTTATATCAACTACTATTTTTAATTCCAGTATGATTAATTATTTTTTTATTTGCGAATCAAATTACATAATTCTTTTTTTTTTTAAAGGTCCAATAAGCTTTTGTTTTCCATATGTTTATAGGACCTATTCAAAAAAAAACTTTGGAATTCTTTCATATTTTTTTTCTTTTATATATATTTTATATGACATGACTAAAACAGCTAGAAAACAAACAACGACAATAAATAAAATGATACCAGTCAATGTAAAATTTTAGATAAGTTTTGAATTCATTGTTTTATATAAAACATATTTTACAAATTATCTTCAAGTTACTACCGCCAACCGAGGGAAAATCAGAACTACAGTCTAAATAGGTACAGGAGATTTTAAAGCAATACATTTAGAAGTACAAATTGTTTTGTTCTGTTACTGTTTCAACCGAAGTAATCCAAAACGTCATGAAAATATTTTTTGCTTTAATAGCTGTATTTATTCGTTACATTTGTACGTATTTGCCCTAGATGCCGGTGTTTGATTATAAATGATTTGATATGAGATTGTTTTTTTTAATTTAAAATCGAAAATATACGTAAATATATCCAGTTTTTCAAAAAAATAAAATAATAGAGAAAAAAATGTAAAGCACTGGGCATTTTGCGGACCTGGTAATTCAAATTATAATATTTTTTCCTTAAATGCCAATTTAATGCTGAGATTTGCTGAATACAAATTTTAATTCATTTTATTGTTCTACTATTTTCACAACCAAATCTGAATTTCCAGACCAAAATATGATTTTTTTTTTCAATTTCGGGAATCCCCGGGACAAATTATAGAAAATCCCGGGATTCGGGAATTCCCGGTTTAGGAAAAATCCCGGGATTTTTGTCCCGGGAATTCCCGGGATGGACGCACTATCAAAAATTAAAAAAATCGAAGAATCGAACTCAAAAAATATAATTCGAAAAATAAAAAAAATACAGATTCAAATAAATAAAAATTGACCAAAATTTAAAAACTAACCGATTTTAAAATTCTAGAGTTCAAAAACATTCAGGGATTCAGAAAAAAATATTCAGAAATTTAAAAATTGAAATATCAAAAGCTAAAAAAAACAATTACTCCAAAAATCAAAATTTATAAAATTCAAAAAATTAAAAATTAAAAACAATTTTCGGAGATCCAAACATTTTCTAGCAGAAACTGATTCAAAAATTTAGAAATTTTTAAATTTATATAAATTTGTAATGAAAACATTACAAAATTCGACAGATCGAAAAATTCTGAAATTTAGAAAGAATAAAACTAAAACGTTCAACCAAACCCGCAAGAAAAAAACACAAATATTCATAAAGCCAAAAATTCAAAAAATAAAAATCAGAAATTTATATTTCAAATAAATAAAATTAAAAACAAAACTAAAAAAATAATTGCAACAAATACAATTTCTAAAATTTTAAATATTCAATGTTTAAAAAAATAAGAGCAATTTAAAATTGATATTATCATTAACTCTATTTTTTTTAATTCAAAAATACAAACATTTTAAAAAAATGTTAGTAAAATTTTTATTCAACGAAGTTTAAATTCAAATATTGAAAATAACAAAAATAATAATTTTCGGAAATTCAAAAATTTTAAATTTCAGAGTTTAAAAAAATCTATCTATAATTTAAAAGGCTGTTGCAAATATATTTCAAAATTTGTGTTTTGGTAAGTGTTTAGGTTTTAGGAGCTTAGAATTTTTAAATGTTGGGGGTTTAAGAATTAAAGAATTTATTAATTTATGAATTCAAGACCTGACATTTTTTAGAATTTAAGTTTTTTTTTTTGTTTTTGAGGTTTTGAATTTTGCATTTTGAATTTTCAAATAATGTAATAATTTTATCTTTTCACCAAGAATGCCAGGTGCAGGCATCGTCAAATGCTGATAGCCAACATTTCATAGGGGGTTCAAGAACAAAATACGCAACTTTTCTGGGCGGCGTTCCTTTCAAGCTTATCTGAAAATCATTAACAGCAATTTAAAAACTTTAAAAAATTAGGAGAATTATTCAACCATCGGTTCAATATCCTTAAATAACCAAAGTGAAATAGGCCCAAAAAAACGGGTAACAACACGCCAATTTAAAAAAAAAATTAAGAACTATTTTTTATGTTTAAATAGATATCAAACGAATAAGTAAATAATCATTTCATGCTTTCGTATTTGTTATGACGTAAAAAAGTTTTGAAATTCCTTCCAACGATTTACACTACTATTCATTTAGATGAAATTGGATATTCTAAAAAGGGAATTAGTAAAAGGATAGGAACAGAAAAGCTTGAATCTAAATCACAGTTTGTTTTGTCTTTTGACGTCGAAAAACTTCGCTGCACAAGTCAGCTTATCCGTTGTAGATGTACTTCATCATCAGCTCACTGAGACGAAAAAAAATACGTTGTCTCAATTTCACTCACCTTCCCCTCCATTGGGATGAAAGATGAGCCGCTTCAGCGCCGGATGTCGCATGATCAGGTTCCCGATGAAGCGCAGAATGATCACAATGTCCTGCGGGGGTGCAATCAGGGCCAGCCGCGCCAACCGCTTGACGAAGGCCGCCACCAGACCCTCCGGCAGGTGACTGGAGCTGAGAAAGATGTCCGCCAGATAGAACAGGCGTGCCTTGAACTTGGCGTGGAAGATCTCGGGCTCGAACATGGAGTACAGCTTTTCGTAGATGTTCGGGTAGGTCAGATTGTGCTGCTGGATGAGCACGAAGATGCCCTGAAGGGCAAGCAAACTGATGGCACCGCCAACGTCCAGCGAGTCCATGAGAAAATCTGTCAGGAGGACCGGCTTGTCCAGGTGGATGAGGACCTTTTCCAGCAGCAGAACCAGCAGCTGTCGGTGCGACACTTCGTCGTGCGTCCAGTTCATGATGCAGGACCAGGTTTTGTTGATGTGTTTGCGAATGTACGCGTAGTCCAGCTGCTGCAGCTCGATGCACAAAAAGCAGGGCGTTTCCTCGAGGAATTCCTTGCTGAAGCAAACCGCACTGAACAGGGTCAGGAAGTTCTGGACAAACTGCGAGTTGGGAGCGAATTCCTTCGGAGCTAGCGACGGCATCACCTTCCAGCAGAAGTAGACCACATCCTGGTGCACGGTGTACTCCTGGAAGCGGTTTATCAGGTTCGCGTTGGGCCGATCCGACGGAAGCAACGCCTGGAGCAGCAGTTTCAGCTTGGCCAGCGGAAATCCAGCTGTGAGCTCCAGCGGGCTCTGACATTCCGCCGCGATCAGCTTCATGGCAGTGGCCAAAGCCAGCGCACTCTCGGTTGGCCGCTCGTGGCCACATCCGCCCTCCACAATGGCACTAAACACTTCTTTGTACTGGTTCTGAAGCCACTGTTTGTGGGCCAGCTCGGAAGATTCCGCTGGAAGAAAAAAAAAAACATCCGATAACAAAGAAACTCCAACCAACAATATGGACGAACCGAACTCACCAACAGGCTTCAGCGGCTGCACCTCGATTCGCATTTCGTTCCGTCGCAGCAACTCCGTAAAGACCAGTTCCAACGCCAGCAAACTCGGATGGATAGAGGCCATCCGGGCGCAGGAATCCTGTCGGGAAAAAATGCATCACCACCATGAAAAACCCGTTTTACCCTACTTCTCCCCCCCTCCCCTCCACCAACAAAATGTTGCGACGCCACTCACCTTAAAACTGGCCACAATTTCCTCCAGCAGCGCTCCGTTCCGCGGTGCATCGAGAAACTGGACCGCCCGCGTCTTCAGCTGCTTCGTGAGGTGTTTGTTGGCTGCCTGCGAATTGGCACCGGCAGCTGGCACAGGAGAAGACGACATTTTTGCCCAGCACACTTTTTCACCCGAGACCAAACGAGGAGAGTGATGGTTTCCAATGAGGTGAAGGAAGGACTTTTTAATTTAAAAAAAAATGCACGCAACGCGACCGACACACGAGTTTTACGTCCCGGTAAAAATAACCCCTAAATCAATTACTTTGTATGAGCGTGCAATGTTTCTTTACTGCGGCACAGCCTGTTTTGCTGTGTGCGTGAGAATAAAGTTGGGTTTTTTCACCAACTTTATTCTCACGCACACAGTCACACATTACGGAGCGACATATAGGTGGAGCTGGCATCGCGAGTCGCAAAAGTGCACGACTAAACTGGATGGGGTATTGTATGGGTTAAAAATCAATATCCCCCCAACAAAAAATGGTTATATGAGTTGAACTGAAAAATTCCTACTCTGAGAATCCATGATTTTTGGTTAGGGTGTACGGGTGGTGGGGGGAAAATTCAAAGCACGCCAAGTTTCCGGCGCGAAAAGAAGCCTTCTGCAACAAAATTAAATTTCATCCGTGAAAAATCTATTATAACATTGTGAAAACAAGGTAAGTATGTAAAAATTAGCTAGTTTTGAAGATGTGATGTTGATTGTTGTCTGCCCGGTGATAAACATCCTCAAGGGTGCACGGAGCGAAGACGTTTGCTGCTCGGAAGATTACAGTGATTTTTGTTTGTCTAGACTTTTCACGTCGTCACGAACCAGACCTGTCCCGTCCGTCCGTCGGAACCACGCTTCGTTCCGGGCTCGAGACCACCGGCGTCGGAATCAACAGGACCGTGAAGAGCGGGCGGCAGAGGTCCCGGCACACCACCGTCCGTCCGTCGGAAACACGCTTCGTTCCGGACTCGAGACCACCGGCGTCGGAATCAACAGGACCGTGAAGAGCGAGCGGCAGAGGTCCCGGCACACCACCGTCCGTCCGTCGGAAACACGCTTCGTTCCGGACTCGAGACCACCGGCGTCGGAATCAACAGGACCGTGAAGAGCGGACGGCGGAGGTCCCGGCACAGCAACATCCAGGTACGGAAGAGCGGCAAAAATATTATTTGTGCCTTCCTCACCTCACTGAGGAATGGATAGGGGCAGGGGGGGGGGGGGTTGAGGGGAGGGGGGCAGAATGAACCGCAAGGGAAATGCACCAAAAATCATAGAAACACATAAAAATTTATGAATCCAGTGTAGTAGGCCCCCCGTAAAAAAAATCCGACTTTTCGCACAACTAAGTCGGGTCTAGTCGGGTGGTTTCAGCCAATTCGTTGGCCAACGAATCGGCCGACCGGGCAACAGACTTCTGTGTAATCTCTACATAAGCTTACACCTGGTGGTAAATCGGTTGTCGAAATCGGCCGACGAAATCGGTTACAAAAACAACCGATTTTTTACCGATTTAGTCTGTAAATAAAATAAAATCTGACTCAACCCAATTTAATCGGTCTAATCGTAGGGCGACTAAAAATCTTACTCCTGACGAATCCCGACTAAATCGGCTAACTGGTTGGTTGTTTTTGATTACCCGATTTCTTCGTTAGGTCGAGAACTGTCAAATTTTTTACGGGGAATGTTCCCTGCATTTTGGGCCAAATTGAGTTAAGTACGCCATTTTGTGCAGCTCACAATGCCTCACCTTTTGACCTTCACAGATTCCTAAAATTCGATTTCAATCCTAAGATATTCAATGAAAACCAAAAAAGCTCCGAAAATTGTTATATGAAAGAAGTTTCAATCTTGTCGTGCTATCTTGTCACTCCCTGAAAATTGATGTAAGTGCGACAATTGACCAAAGGGATTTCAGGTCAGAACGCGTTTGACGCACGTACAAGTTAGACTACCGTAAACATTTGTAATTATAACTCGGGACTCCAGCAACCAACTTCAACCAAACTTTGGGACAATGCACAGAATGGTCAGCCAAACAAAACGTGTTTGTTATTGTTTACATTGCGTGCTCTCGTTTTTGTATATTCAAGGTCAAACATTAAAACACGTATTTCTCGGAACGTCGAAATGGCGGGTGCGACATGATAGCACGACGACGTCGATATCTTGGTTGATGATTTTTTTTACTTAAAACTATTTTTGAGCCACTTTAAAAAAAGTTTTTTCGACTAACTTTCCAGGGTGCGGGGCAGAATGGACCACCCTGCCGGGCAGAATGGGCCACCTTAGAAAACAAGCCATTATTTATAATACAACGTTGAAGGGTGATAAGAAATTACTCCATTATTGTTTTCATGAAATTTGATCACTTTTATAAAAAAACTTAAAAAAACAATGATTTTTGAAAATAGTGTAAATAGTGTCGAAAAAAGACACTATTTTTACAACTAAGCGTCGAAACTACTAAAAAATCAACTTTTGTTGCATTGAACGTGATTTGTGAAGCTACCAGTAGTGAAATAGTCCATATAGCTCAAATTTTTTAACATTTGATTGTTTTGCCTTCCTCACCTTACTGAGGAAAGGCTATAAAATCACTCGAAAAATGAACTTCTTAATTCGACCTCGTATACCTTCACCTTCACGTATACCTATCGACTCAGAATCAAATTCTGAGCAAATGTCTGTGCGTGTGTATGTCTGTAAGTCCGTGCACCGAAAAAAATGCACTCGATTATCTCCAGACTGGCTGAACCGATTTGGGCCATTCTGGTCTCATTCGATCCGTCTTAGGGTCCCACAAGACCTATATTAACTATAATGAAGTTTTGTTAAGTATTTCAAAAGTTATGCTAAAAAAATGATTCTGGCTAAAGTTTGAAAGATTGTAAAAAGGGTGGTTTTTGTAAGAAAACCCGTCTGATCATACATTTTTAGAAAGTTATTTGAAAGACCTTTCTAATGAGCCCAAAACATTGAAGATCTGATAACCCTATCAAAAGTTATGAGCACCTAAGTGTCATTTGTACACATTTCAGAGGCCGGATCTCAAATATTTTGATGGAAAAGTTGTCCGGATCTATCATGCGACCCATAGTTGGATAGGTAATCAAAAGACCTTTCCAACATGCCCAAAAGATTGAAGATCTGATATCCCTATCAAAAGTTATGATTATTTAAGTGTCATCTGGACACATTTTAGAGGCCGAATCTCTAATATATCGATGAAAATGATGGCCGGGTCAATTATGCAACCCGTGGTTAGTAGGACAATTGAAAGATCTTTCTAATGAGCCCAAAACATTGAAGATCTGATAACCCTACCAAAAGTTAGGGCACTCTAGTGTAATTTGTATACCTTCTCGAGGCCGGAACTCGGCGACGTTAAAGATCTATCATACTGCTGTTCGAGACTCTCGTAACAGCAAAAACGTGATGCAACGGCGTGAACATTTCCGTCCTGTTGGTGCAGAAGCTGGATCAACCACCTAAGCAGATTGACCAAACGCGGGCTGAGGCATGGACAAGCTACAGGCTGACAGAGAACAGACCAAGTCGACGGTGTCAAACCCAGATGAAAACAAGCAGCTGCGGTCTCATTGAATTTGCCTGTCGTTAACGCAACCCACAGCAGCCCCGAAATTGTATGGCCATGCGAAAATCTAACCTACTACTGTCCGGGGGGCTCTCGGAACGGCCAGGGACGTGATGCATAATTCCGGACCATTACCGTCCCGTTGGCGCACAGCTGAACCAGCCAGTGTAACTAGTAGATCTTATGTCAGCAGCCCATCTTAACATTTTTGCATAAACAAGTAAAACAAACATTTCTACAAATTTATTAAATCTTTCCGTTTCAAGACAAACAACTCAGTTGAACTGCTCCATGGGTTTTAGGCGGCATAGCCTACGCACGATCTTATCACCAGTTCGGCGACCTTAGGGCATCAAGCCGAATCTGCCCGCACCAGGTCATCATCCGTCGCACATGGTCACCGAAGGGGTCCAAATCATAAAACAGCTAAAGATTCCATCAACCAAGAAAAGAATTCACGAGATATTTTCGACGTTGATGTCCAGCTGCTTTTGTTAGTTGTATCTTTGGAAATATGGATAGGAGAAAAGGAAGGTGGGAATGGGATAATATGGATATATCATTTGATCAATAGAATATTATATAAAATAGGGGAATAAAATCATCTATCAAATAATGATAGATAAAATGGATAGATCTCACCAAGTCAAGATTCAACAGCTCCAGCAGGGTTTGGACTTATCAAAAGCCACTTGAATCGTAATTCTTCTAAGACTTCTGGACTTGAACAGGACTACAGTAATGAAGCGGGCAGCAACAATAAAGATTTCAGTTCTTCCAGCAGCAATCCTGGTACAGCTCGACCGGCAGCAAAGGTATAATACGCCGCAAGTTGTTACTTCTCACCACACGATGCATTTAGTCTGCTACTGCTGGCCGGATTGGTAGATTGGAACAGGAGCATGATAACCACTTCATAAAGTGCTCCAGCTGTTGCTGATCCTGCCTTCTTATTCGTGTAATCGTCACCCCCATGAAGAGCATCAAGCCAACGAAAAGTTGAATTCTGGGTTTTGATATTCCACTGACACTATCTCAACCGCTACCACCATTAAAATTGTACAGGAACTCAGGTTTAAAAAATGAAATCGAACGTTTAAAAAAAAAAAAAATCAAATTCCAAAAATATGACAGAGGAAAAAATATACGTCTGTTCACGCTCCCAGATTACTTCGATCTCCGTACATAGCGATCGATATCGATATAGCTTTTTTCAAATCAGAATATTTCTATTCCAAACAAAATTACTGTATGAAAGGGAGGAAGGCATCAACCACCTAAATGTGGATTAAGTAACGTTTTTTTTATAAGACAGGAAAAGGGTGGTCCATTCTGCCCCCAAGTGGATTTTAATTTAACACATAACACATAACACCACCAAGCCTCTAAATGATTTTAAGGTTCCGTTGTTGTTTGTATACCTTGGTACAGTGGACTCTCTCGTTGTCGATATTGAAGGGACCGTCGAGAGCGGGAGTTATCAAATTATAGAACGTAAAATCAAAGCAATCTATTTGAAGGGACTGAAAAATTTATTGACAGCTGGAGCATTGAGCAAACTTTTTCAAACAATCCAACTTTTCAGAAAGCTTATTTAAGAACCTCGTAATAAACAACATTTGCGTGGTTTTGCGAATAAATTTACATTTTTGCTCATAATTCAAAAAATACAATGAATTCAAACGTCGTTTTCGGTATGGTGATGCTATTTGACGTCCTTTATAAGACCCTTGCCTTACAGTTGGTCTAAATCCATTCTAAAGCCCAAAACCAAGGGTGGCCCGTTCTGCCCCCGCCCCCTGCCCCTATAAAATCACTCGAAAAATAAAATTCTTAATATCGACTCAGAATCAAAAACTGAACTGTGTGTGTGTATGATCAAAAAATTTGCACAGGCTCAACAAATTTTGTCTGCTTTGGTTTCATTCGATCCGTCTTGGGGACCCATTAGTCGCTATTGAAAATTATAAAGTTTAGTTATGTACTTCAAAAGTTATGCTAAAAAACGATTTTGACTAGAGTCCGGAAGATTGTAAATAGGGGCGGGAAAAAGTCGGGAATTCACCCAAATCCGCCAATATTCGGGAAAAAGTCGGGAATTTGTGATTTTTTGTGAAAACGTCGGGAAAAGTTGGGAATTCCAAGCATACTTGTTCAAAAAATACTGTTTTGTAATATTTTTCAAATTAAATTCACTCAATTCTTCAAGTAAGTTTTTACATTATAACCCTTTCAGGACCCATCAGGCCAATATATGACTCAAAAATCAAAATGTCCAAAACCAGCCTATAATTTTCAAATGGACAGACAGACAGTTTTGTTTAAGGTTGTTGATTCAAGTTAGTTTTCCGTAAAAGATTAATTGGACTTAAATAATTAGTTGAACCGGTCGAAGAGTACCAAATCAAAGGCAGATCTGTTTCTAGTTGTAATGTTCGACAAGACTACTGACGGACGCGACAGGACGGGGCTCAGAAAAAAGGCCTCAAGATATATATTCCCTAGACAAGTTTGTTTTCATCTTTCGATTTCCAGTATTTTTTTTTTTTAATTTCCTTTAAATTGTATAAATCTCCGATTAGTTACATTTTCTTATTTAATTAACTAATACTTAAATTCCTTCCGGGCCTTTTTACTTTGAATCTTACATTACCGTAACAGCTCAAGGCATCCAAGTTTTTACAACTCACACCTACACTAATTTTCTTTCACCTTGCCACTACCATTTTTTCCACAAGAAACCGGACTTGGACTGAAACGAAAACGAAACAAAAGATTTTTGTGAAATTGTGAATAAAATCAAGGTTTGTTTCAACGCAAAACCGGCGTTGATTATATTCAACAAAAAATTTGTTGAATCAAACCTCATACAGGCTGATTCTACAAAATATTGTTCTGCGTGCACCTATCATTTGAGCACAATACAAACCTAAATGGAACAGTTTGTGGATTTTAGCGATTTTAGAAAATTTGTTCAAAAAAGTGAATTCAGAAAATCGAAGAGGGTTTTTTTTATAATAAACGTGCTGGCCTTTTGTTGCCATAATTTGGCCAAGTTATGAAAAATAATACAAAAAAAAAATCAGTTTCTCGACGTAGTTCAACGTCAAACAGTTGGCTTCCAGAGCCTTCTTTTTGGCGTGGTTATTGTTTGTTGTCCAATCAGATGTCCATTATCGTTGCGCTGGTCGTTATCGAGAGTTATGATTTGTCGTCGTCGCTATGGCTGCAAATCATGACGTACGAGGGAATTGGCTTGGAGATCTTCATTTTTAGCACCCGCACACCATTAGGTACACCGGCGAAAATGTCTCTCCAAACCTCGTCCCTGATCGTCAAAACTTCGCCGTACTGGAGCATTGCTTCGGCGATCTGCATGTTGAACATGTCCGGCGGGAGATCGTGGATCCGAACGTCGACGTAGACCGGAATCGCGATCCGGAAGGCGTGCTTGAGGTGATGCTGCACTGCTACTTCGACGGCGGCTGCTGGATCCGCCATCTGGATGAGCACGCAATGGCGAATGTTGTGCAGCTGGATGCTTCTTAAGTCGGTGGGATTTAGTCCCAGACTTTTTTCCACAAACCGCTGCACCATGTCCAGCTTGGGACGCTCTGGGAGGACGCTGAAGTCCACGACGAGCGTATTTTTGCGGACAGCACTCATTTTAAAGTCTGCCACAAAGCGTTGATTGTTTCGAGCAACAATAGCGAATTTTAGATCGCGGAGCACAAAGCTACGTCTGGTGCACACGCGAGTTCAGAGCCGACTGCGAGGAGGGTTTTTTTGCGAGAAAGTATTTTATTATTATTATTTTTTTGTCTAAAAAAGCATTATTCCATGACCTCCCAATAGGACAGGCTACTGTTTGGCAATTTTTCGAAAAATCGGCATCAAGCAAAAGCAAATGGCGTCGCAGGCAGAGGCGAACTACAAATTATAAGAAAAGGATGTCTTTTCCTTACCAATTTATTTGATTTATTTATTTTTTCTCTTTGCGTCAGGATCATGAACTGCACCGTCGAAGGATGTGGCAACAGCTACCGGAAATGTCGAGGCAGCAAGGGCTTTCGTCTCCACGGCTATCCAGTCAAGCGACCCGAGGTCTGCGAGCAGTGGAAGATCTTTTCCGGCTGGAATGGAAAACTCACCAACGCAAAAATCTGCTCGCATCACTTCATCCCGGACGACTATTTCAATGAAACCAACTCGACAAGTCCACAGGCACCAATACTGCTGGAATATGCAGTTCCGTCCGTGGGGGGATGCACTCGTTGGCAACAACAACAACAGCAACAGTTTCAACCCGTGCCGGAAGACGACCTCTCGAATGCGGTGGAAGACATCAAGTTGGAGGATGTCGCTGATTTCAGTCAGTTTCCGCTCACGGCCATCAATTATCAAGACATCATCGACCAAATAAACCAGCGGTTGGCGACCGAGCCATCGGTGATGGTCTGGATCAACAAAATGGCCGTCCCCGATCCATACCCGGCTCACCCGTGCACCGAACAAGTACCGCTGTACAACGCTGCGGCTGAGCAAAAGCCGCAACATTGGCTCAAGGAGAAAATGGAGGCCCTGGGGAGCCCCGACCAATACTGTACTCGCTGGTTCTCTCAGTACGTCCGGTCGTATGATCAGCGCTTCCGTATACCATTCTGGACGTTTGAGTGGTTAACGGAGGACATGTTCGGCAAGGGGAACCGTAGCTCTAACTACCCCGTGGATGAGGAACTGCACCCGTTCTTTCGTTCACACTTGAACGATTTCAAGGGGACCGAGTTCGACTGCGGGCATTTCGTTTGTGCAGGCAACCACAGCGCAGATAAGTGCACGTGTTATGAAACGTTCGTAATGTCCAACATGGCTCCGCAGATCGGGGCCGGATTCAACCGCGGCGTTTGGAAAGCTTTAGAAAACCACGTGCGCAGGTTGACTAGGACTTACGCAAACGTGTATGTATACACGGGCTCGTTGCTGGTGCCGGAGGAGCTGGAAAATGGTGAGAGCCAACTAATCGTTCGGATGATTGGCAACAACAAAGTTGTTGTTCCGACGCACTTCTTTAAGTTTGTACTTTTGGAGTGTGACGACGCAACATACGAGCTTGAGAGTTTTTGCCTTCCTAACATCGCCATTGACTCGAAGAAAAGCCAGCTGGGGGACTTCCTAATGGATCCGGAAGAAGTTCAACGCTACGCCGGCCAGTTGTTCTTCGGAAAAGTTCCTGCGGATCAGATCCGGCGTGTGAACGATCAACGATTTTTCTAGTTTTAATTTAATCTCTTCTTTCAAACATTTTTTTCGTGCTAACCCCAACCCGGGTTTTTTTGCGATTCAGTAATCTTAGTCCTAGTTTTAATCCCGAGGATGCCACGGTCGGCCACAGTACGAACTTTTAGCTCTAACATGACTGTTGATTTGAAAAAAAAAAAAAAAACCCTGGTTCAAACCAAAAAAGCCCAGAATTTTTAATAATTATCCGAACAGAAAATCTACTACATAGCTTCTCCAGATCTCAAAAAAATACTAAAAAGCAGGGTGGCCACTCAAGTCGGGAAATCGGGAAAGTCGGGAATTCGTAAAAATCCGCAAAAAAAGTCGGGGATTTGTAATTTTTTGGCAAAAATTCGGGAAAAGTCGGGAATCCCAAGCAAACTTGTTTGAAAATGATTTTCTATCTCTTTAATATTTTTAAACAATTTTCTACAATTTTTAAATTAATCACTCAATACGTGTTTAGCAACTGACTTTAAACTACTGGTTCCTTAAACTATTTTAACCGATTTGAGCACGAAAATAAATTGTATACATATTTTATGATTATGGTAGCATACATTTGTCAAACATTTTCACAATATTTTTTATGAATCAAGAGATTTTTATTTATTTTTGACTAAGTCTACCAAACAAAAGGTAACAACTAAACAACAACAGGGCTGTAAATAGAGTTTTGAATAAAAACATGATTTTTTTTTTACGTATTGAAAATATGACGAAAACAAGTTGAACTGCAAAGAATTTTACTCTAGAAATTTAGGATTAAGTTATTTCAAAGGATTTTTCAATTAAAAGAAATAAAACATGTAACTACTGACAACTCGATAAATCAGCGATTCTCAATCTTCTTCTAGGTAGAGATCCTAAATAGGGAGAATTTTACGCCAGGGTGGCCACCTCGGGAAAAAACCGGGATTGTTATCCACCCTGAGAAACTCGAGAATTCGACTGACAAACCAGGAAAATATTTTAAGCTTAGTTAAAATTTGACAAAAGCCTCTTTAATGCATTCAATATGTTCTTTTCTCAAATAGAATATTGAATATTGTTATTCTGAATGAAGAATTCGCGAAAACTATGTTTGAATTTGTGTAATAGACTCATGCTTCTTGGCTATGGGTGTTTTTTTTTTTCTGTTGTATCCTATGATATTTTTACTTGGCTAATTTGTTTTTTTTTAAATAAAGTAATTTTTTTCTCTGCAGCAGCGGTTCTCAACCTGGGGTACATGTACCCCTGGGGAACAAAATATATTACGGCGAATTATTTTTTACCAATCAGAAAATGTTTTACAAAATATTTGAATGATAAACCTACAATTTGCATTCGTTAATAAATTTTTAGTAAAGTGCATCGTTTTAGAGTTTTCTTTTTGTTTTTTTTTCTACGAACATTTGTTTCAAATTTGTAAATTGTGCCAACTACCACTTAATTAAAACATTCAAAATATTTGTGAAAAAAATCTTATTTTTCATTATTTGGATATTATCAATTCGATCTTTCTTTGCTAAAATACTAGCTTTGAATAAAATTAAAATCAGGATTATTAAATTTAAAGGTCAAGATTTTTCCTCCTAAGAAATCAGTAAAGAATTTTCTTAACCATTCGATTTTATAAAGATAAAATAGAATTATTTTTTATTGATAATAGCTACAACTTCTTAAAAGTACTAATAAATAGCATGTTTGAAGTTTGGGCAGTTTCTAAAATCTCTGTTCCAAAAACTATTCGTCCGTCATCAGAAATTGATATAAAATAAAAAATAAATTATGAGATATGTTTGTAGAAATGAACAAGTCGATGAAAATTCATTTGGTTTGCAATCATTAGTATTCCAAAAATGACGAAAACAAATATTTCAACGAAAAAAAAACTTCTTGCGAAAGACCGAAACATTTTAAAAATTCAAAAGATTATTAAATCAACCCAAACATGCTTAAAAATGATTTCAAACGGTAGGGAATGGATTTTAAATAGATTTCAGCTGATTGCAGCTGATTGTTTTGAGGTTTTTAGACAGTTTTATTTAATTAAAATTATTTTCGAAAATTTATCCCATCAATACATACAAACTTACCGAAGATACTAAGTCGATAAAAAAAAGTTTCAAGCTACCGATTTATTAACATTTGTATGGAACTTTTCCTGCACTGCTGCCAAAGTTTGTACATTTTTGTTTGGACTAATGATTCAAAAAGGGCAGCGAATGACCAAGAAGGTTGAAGCTGCCAGAAATAAATGAATTAACAAAAACAATAACAATGATTCAAAAATACTTTTTTTTAAAGAAAGTACTCACATAATTTTAACCAAAAAATAAAAATTGATTCACAGAAATTGATAATTCTTGGAAGAATCGTTCTTCTTGAATACACAAAGCATTTTTTCAAAGAAACTTTACGAGCCTTTATATAAATGTTTGTTAACAATGTATTTTGCAAATCTTTTCTACAAAATTAATAAATTGTAAATGCCATTTCCTGCTTTCTTATAATAATTTATGTTATTCTAAAAAATAAAATCGTTATTTTTTTTTTATTTGTAAAATCTGTAGAGCATGATGATGAAAAATCCCAATCATTAGGGCATCTCCACCGCAAAGATCTAACTGCGTGGCAAACCTATCGGTTGGATCCCCAGTTTTTGCTTTGCTCCGTAGCTAATACACGTTTTCGCACCGCTGGGAGCTAATTTGGCTACCGAATCAAGCCCACCGCGGGGATCTAATTTATTTATTTTCAAATTCTAGTCGTTTTGTTGATCGAATTCAATAAAACTACATTCTAGCGTGATAGAACATGCTTCCAATTGCATTATATGTCCAAATTGTTTGCTTACATCAATAAAACATTTTCAAAATTTTAAAAGAGTTCATCCGATTTGCTCCCGACATGTTTGCACCCCAACTTTCGCACCGCGGGTAGCAAAGATAAAGCTAAATTAGCCTTCGAGTTCATTCAGCGAAGAAAAAGTTCATCGGGGATCCGTCGAGTAGCCAAGATAGGTGCTCGAGAAGTCCCCGAGCTGCCGGTGGCTAATTTTTTCAGCAATTTTTAGAATTATTTGTATTTGTTATGGTTGAAGATGCATTTATTTTGATTATCAAATTTGAATGAATATTAAAGAAATCAGTAATTTGGTTCAACACGACTTTATTGAATTGAAAAAATGTGGAATTTATCATTTTTTAGTATTTCTTAATTAAAAAATAATCAACTACCTATATTGAATATAAGCAAATCATCACAGAAAATTTAAACATGAATGTTCAAAATTTAAAAATACCAAAAAAAATACGAATACGTTTTTTAATTATTTTTTTTTTTTTCATTTCATTTAAAAATATTTTGAATAGTTGAACCGTAAAGGCTGATACGCAGATCGGAAGGAACGCAAAACTCTTCAAAAAAACGCCCAAGAAACGATCAGGGAAAGGGTCACGAAAAGATTTTTCTTAAGCGGTACGCAGCTAAAAAGTAACAAAAACGAAAAGTGGCGTTTGACGATTCTTCCCCTAGTGCTTGTTTGCAATCCAGGTTTTAAGCGAAGATGGCGTTCTAATCGAGGGGGATGACACTCCGCGATTTATATCAAATCGCACCTAATCGCACCAAATTCCTACATTCTCCCTTAATCGTGGCCATTTTCACTCATCGTGCCACATCGCGCCAGATCGCGCCAGATCGCGCCACATCGCGCTCATCGTGTACATCGTGCTCAGATCGTGCTCGAACGGAAATTTTTGTTTCATGCAGTCAGGGTTGCCATGACATATTCTTTCAAGCAGTTTTCTTTTAAACTGGCCGCACTGGCAAAATGTTTGACGTGATTGATTCGAGTAGTCTCAAAACGTAAATAAACCGACGATTTGAATCGTTTGGCTTAAAAAAAAAATCGTCTCAAAACAAGCAGTTTTCTTCACGGATAATTTTCCCGATGTCGTATTACAAGCAATGGTAAGTGGACAAACCTCCTGGGAGTACATTTCGTCCCCACTTTCACCCAGACTAACCGGAGTTTGAAACTATTCATCCAGTGAGCACCGAACCAGACACGCACATCCAGGATCAAGTGCGTGCTGGTCGGAAAAGGCGGCACCGGCAAGACGACCTCGACCAGCGAGTTCGAGGGAAAGCAGGCCGTGACGCTGGCCAGCGTTTAAGTGCACCTGCTGGTAATCCACAAGAATCCAGGTGTTCAACGTTTGGAATACGACACGCCAGGAGAAGTTCGGCTGCGCGACGGTTACTAAATCCAGGGACAGTGTGCCATAATCATGTTCGATGTGAAGTCCCCAACTGGCAGCGGGATACGCGATGCGAAAACATCCCGATCGTGCTGTACGGCAACAAAGTCGACATCAAGGACCGGAGAGTGAAAGCCAAGACGACCGTGTTCCACCGGAAGAAGAACCTGCAGTACTATGACATCTCCACAAAGTCTAATTACAGCTTCGAGCTAGCCCGCAAGCTGGTCGGTGACCCAAACCTGGAGTTTGTCGCGATGACCGCCATCCTGCCCAGAGGTTAAGATGGACAAGGATTGGCAGCAGCAGATCGAACACTTGAACAGATGCTTTTAAAATTCTGCATTTTGAGATTCGGCGGGGATTTTAATTTTATTATATCGAATACAAGATTTTTAAAACGTTTGTGATTTTCAGTCGCATTCAAAAAGGAAAATTCCAATTCTTCGATTTTTTCATCAGAACATATCCAGCTTTTTAAGCGAAGATGGCGTTCGAATGGTGAACGCCCGAAATGTCAAAATCACGAGGGGGTACCAACATTACGGAAAAAGTGAGCCATGGCATGACAGCCACATTTTTTTCTAATGTTGGTGCTACTGCGCGATTTAGACATTTCGTGCGTTCACCATTCGAACGCCATCTTCGCTTAAAAAGCTGGATATGTTCTGATGAAAAAATCGAAGAATTGGAATTTTCCTTTTTGAATGCGACTGAAAATCACAAACGTTTTATAAATCTTGTATTCGATATAATAAAATTAAAATCCCCGCCGAATCTCAAAATGCAGAATTTTAAAATTAAAAGGACAGATATAGTTTTTTGGTCGAAATGGAGTAAAAAAAGAAGTTGTCGTTATAGTTATCGGCCCACATGTCGGCCACTATTGCTATAGTACCTACCAGCAACCTCTAGATTGCACTATGGTACATTGGGTGGCCAAGTTTCAAAAAAGTTACCTTCTCCAAATATGTTTTGGTATTTTTTTCTCAAAAGTAAACATTCTAACTAAGAAAAATCCAAATGTTCAAAGCGTTAAGTTTGTTCATTACGGAGATACGCAAGCTGAAAGTCAAAAAATTGAGTAAAAAACTAGCGTTTTTCGTAAAAAAGGTTGATTGTTTAATTTTAACATAGCTCAGCCATTTTAAATATTTTATTAGGACAATTATACATCGTTGGAAAGGTAATGAGATAAGCTTTAAAACTATTAAAAGATAAAATGTTGTTTCCAAACCAAAAACTGAAGTTTTCATCGAATAACTGAAGCATTTTTTTGACAAAAATTATTTTTTTGTGTTTGTTAATCGAGTTCTTTTTTTGCTAACCGATGCTAAACATGAATCTAAGATCACTTGAAAGATTGGATCATAATCTAACATTGCTGAAATTTCCAGCCTGCGATTTTTTGCGTTTTCGGAGATATGCCATTTTGAACATTTACGTTTTATCAAAATTTGCTGCAATCTTCATATGCGCCCGTTTTTTTTTTTTTTTTTTTTTTAATTTATATTTATTCAGTTTTTCTTTTCCATGTACATTCATTCAGTTAAAATATTATTGAGTGTCCAATCACAATCGATGACT
Source organism: Culex quinquefasciatus (assembly GCF_015732765.1). NCBI lineage: Eukaryota > Metazoa > Arthropoda > Insecta > Diptera > Culicidae > Culex > Culex quinquefasciatus. The sequence goes on along the minus strand of NC_051863.1, from coordinate 7,782,788 downwards.
TTTCACCTCAATTTTAAATACTAGCAACTTTCATTTATTCATGAAATATTGTAGCTTTCGCTATTCAGTGATTTCAAATGTAGGAGGTCCTACATGTACAAAAGGGAAAAGGGATACCTTAAAACTAACTTATAAACTATATAAAGAACGGATCAATGCAGCTGAAGACTGCAATGATTTTTGTCGAAATGCATCAATTATCTTATTGGACATAACATCCAAAGTGTCAACTTCGGCTAATTGATGAAGTTCACTGGTGCTGAACCAGGAGGAAGTTTCAGAATCATTTTCAGAATTTTGTTCTGAATCCTCTGAAGTTTTTTCTTCCTGGTTAAGCAACAGCTTGTCCAGATCGGCACAGCATAAAGCATGGCAGGTCTGAAAATTTGTTTATAAATTAAGAGTTTATTCTTGAGACAAAGTCTAGAATTCCTGTTTATAAGTGGATACAAACATTTAATATATTTGTTACATTTAACCTGGATACTTTCAATGTAATCCTTGTAAGTAAGGTTTTTGTCAAAAGCAAGTCCAAGATATTTCACTTGATCCTCCCACTTTAAATTTACCTCATTCATCTTTATAATGTGATGACTTTTTGGTTTAAGAAAATCAGCCCTTGGTTTGTGAGGGAAAATAATAAGTTGAGTTTTGCAGCATTTGGAGTAATTTTCCATTCTTTCAAATACGAATTGAAAATATCCAAGCTTTTTGTAATCTTCTTGTGATGACACGAAGGCTTCTACCTTTGGCGGAGATGCTTGTATCATCAGCAAAAGTGATTTCTGACATCCTGGGGCAAATCAGGCAAGTCAGAAGTAAAAATATTGTATAAAATTGGACCCAAAATGCTTCCTTGAGGGACGCCGGCACGTACAGGTAGTTGATCAGATTTGCTGTTCTGATAACATACCTGCAGAGTACGATCCGTCAAATAATTTTGAATAATTTTCACGATATAAATCGGAAAATTAAACCTTTTCAATTTCGCAATCAAACCTTTATGCCAAACACTGTCAAATGCTTTTTCTATGTCTAGAAGAGCAGCGCCAGTAGAATAGCCCTCAGATTTGTTGCTTTGAATTAAATTTGAAACTCTCAACAACTGATGAGTAGTTGAATGCCCAAGGCGAAATCCAAACTGCTCATCAGCGAAAATTGAATTTTCATTAATGTGCGTCATCATTCTATTAAGAATTATTCTTTCGAATAATTTACTAATAGATGAAAGCAAACTAATGGGCCGATAGCTTGAAGCTTCGGCAGGATTTTTGGCCGGTTTCAAAATCGGAACTACTTTGGCATTTTTCCAACTACTGGGAAAATATGCCAAATCAAAACATTTGTTGCAAATTTTGACCAAGCTACTTAAAGTTGCTTCAGGTATTTTTTTAATTAAAATGTAAAAAATGCCGTCCTCACCAGGGGCTTTCATATTTTTAATTTTTTGATAATAGATTTTATTTCATTCAGATCCGTATTAAAAACATCATCTGATGAAAACTCTTGTTCAACAATATTTTGAAATTCTATTGAAATTTGATCTTCAATAGGACTCAAAACATTTAAGTTGAAATTATGAGCACTCTCAAACTGCTGAGCAAGTTTTTGAGCTTTCTCCCCATTAGTTAATAGAATATTATCACCATCTTTTAAAGAAGGGATTGGTTTTGAGGTTTCTTAAGAACCTTTGAAAGTTTCCAAAAGGTTTGGAATAAGGTTTAATTTGTTCGACATCTCTTGCGAACTTTTCATTTCGCAGGAGAGTGAATCTGTGGTCAATAACCTTTTGCAAATCTTTTGAATTCGCTTCAGTGCAGGATCACGAGAACGTTGATACTGTCTTCGGCGAACATTTTTCAGACGAATCAGAAGCTGAAGATCGTCATCAATAATGGGAGAATCAAATTTGACTTGGACTTTAGGAATAGCAATATTCCTAGCATCCAAAATTGCATTAGTTAAAGATTCCAAGGCTAAATCAATATCAGCTTTGGTTTCTAAAACAAAATCATGATTTAAATTGTTCTCAATATGATGCTGATACCTGTCCCAATTAGCTTTGTGGTAATTAAACACAGAACTATTGGGTCTGGTAACTGCTTCATGAGAAAGTGAAAAAGTTACTGGAAGGTGATCAGAATCAAAATCACTTTAATTGACTTTAATTTGTCAAAACCAAATCAATTGTTGATGGATTTCTAACAGAAGAAAAGCAAGTTGGCCCATTCGGGTATAAAACCGAATAAAGACCAGAAGTGCAATCTCTGAATAGAATTTTACCGTTGGAATTTACTTTAGAATTATTCCAAGATTGGTGTTTGGCATTAAAATCACCGATGATCAAAAATCGAGATCTATGCCGAGTAAGTTTATTCAAATCCCCTTTGAAATAATTTTTATTTTCCCCAGTGCATTGGAAAGGCAAATATGCAGCTGCAATCATAATTTTCCCAAAAGAAGTTTCAAGTTCAATGCCCAAACTTTCAATAACTTTTAACTTAAAGTCACGTAACGTGCTATAAGTCATCACTTTTCAAATAAGTGCCAGTTTTTAAAAATGTTTCGGTTATAACAGCAACATGCACGTTATGAACTCGTAAAAAGTTGAAAAATTCATTTTCTTTCGCTTTTAAAGAGCGAGCATTAAAATTCATAATATTGATGGAATTACTTAGATCCATGATTAAACTTCAGGGTAAGAACAACATCATTCGCAAATTTTAATCCAATCTGGATTGCTTCCATCATGGATGTAGCATTACTCATTGTTTGAATCAAACCAAACAGTGAGTTTTGCAAAAAAGTCATTTTTTCAAACGTAACATCGCCGAGATCAGAAGATCCCAAAGCGTTGCCAGCAGAAACATTTTCAAATGAAATTTGAGGTACCTGACCAATTTCAGGAAGATTGGTAGAGGATTTAAAATTCGTGGATGAACCCGAACCCGAAACGACGTTGGCATAAGAAATACCATTAGTGTTACCTAACTTTTCCACGGTAGGGGTATTTCTAGCATTGTTCGAGTGAGACAGCACGACCGTTTGATTTAAAGATGCAGGTACAACCTGACTTTGAGAAAATTTCGGTTTGGATTTCGGCTGATGCTTAGCACGAGAATCCAAAACCTTTTTTCTGATGGGGCAATCCCAGAAATTTGATTTGTGATTTCCACCACAATTTGCACATTTAAATTGGGTGACTTCTTTCACGGGACAATTGTCCTTGTCGTGAGAAGAATCCCCGCAAACCATGCATTTTGGAACCATGGCGCAATGATCAGTACCGTGACCGAATGCCTGGCAACGCCGGCACTGGGTCAGATTCTGGCCATTACCGCCATGTTTCTTAAAATGCTCCCACTTTACCCGTACATGGAACAAAAACTGAACTCTGTCCAAAAGTTTCAAATTGTTGATTTCATTTCTGTTGAAATGAATCAGATAAAATTGTGAAGTCAAACCAAAGCGAGAAATATTCCCGTTTGATTTTTTCTTCATTGGACACATTCCGCCGTGACGTTGCAACGCTTTGACTTTTCTTTTTTCAGTATTTCGGCTGTAACTCAAAAAATACATGAAAAAGGTATATATGTTATTACAGATTCGGAAAGGGCATTAAATTTCCTATAAGAAGCAGTGTTGAAACATTATTTTAGGTAAATATTCTATTTTTGAGAGGGGAATATGTAGCGTGACGTTGCAACGCGTGACTTTTTCTCAATCCTGACCCAATTTATGTTTTGCCATTAACTCTGCTCTGTTAAACGGCAAATTTTGAGTTCTCCTTCCATTTTTAATGTAAAATTGACCAACAAATCGAATGCAATCATTAGTTTTACGAAAAAATCAAACCTCGATTTTTAAAGACCACTTACATTTCGTGACGTTGCAACGCTTTGTTTTTGAAAACAGGGTTTTTTGTTGCGTTGCAACGTCACGAAATTTTAGTTTCAAAATAAATCATAGTTTTTGTTAGTTTGAACAACTTTAGGTTAGGATTTTATTATAAGACATTAATACACAGTACAAGGATATGTGAATTGACTCGCCCGCCCATGTAAGACCCCCTCCCCTCCTCCCCCTATATCGCTTTCACAGTAGCAGTACGATTTACACAGTTTTACAATGCGTTTCAAAGTAAAAATAAATATTTGTATTATTCCATTATCACGAAGGACCCCCCCCCCCTCTCCTCTACTCTATCCATGTAATGGGACGTCCATGCATTACGTAACGGGGTAATATCAAGGGGGGGGGGGTCCAAGATTTATACAAAAAAAATGTATCGGAAATGTATTCCCAGGGGGTGGAGGGGGTCTAAAAATATAAATGTTTTGTTACGTAATGCAAGAACGCTCCCTTAATATTTTAATGGTTTTGAGCAATTTACAAAACACTTGGAAGTTTTAGAAGGGAGGGGGAGCTTCAAGTTTTCAGGAGGGCTGAAATTTATGAATAAAGTGCCCATATCGTGTGTTGATGGCCCCTAAGGGGTGATCTGCAAACAACGTAACTTATTTTGTTGACTTATGTGCTTTTTAAATAAAATTTGAGGAAATAATAAAACTGTTTGCCTGCGCAACATAACATATTTAATTGCGAACAACTAAACGATGCATACAACTTATTTAGGTAAGGGTTCGTCCAACAATGAAGTAACAAAAGTTTAAAAAAAAACAATCGAATCACGTGATTTTTATTGTTTAGGCCATTCAGTTACCACGTGATTACTTTTAAGAAAGTTTTAGAATTTTTACCCCTGGTCTATCGGTCTATTTTGATTTGTTCAACAAGTTTCATAAAATACCTACTTTTATTCGAGTTGCATACAAAATTAAGTAACGGATTTTGTGAACGACCCATGTACAATTCTTCTGTAAATATGCTCGGAAACATTATATAATAAATATATAATATTTAGTATCCTTTTATTTTCAAAAACCAACTACGCATACATCTTTTTGCCATGTGACTAATATGATTTAAAATTTCGTGACGTTGCAACGCAAACTTAACCTTCCCTTGGTATTAAAAAAAAATCACACATAAGGTATTGGGGTCCTTTTCGACCCCAAACTTTAAAAAATCGACAAAAATCCAGTTTTTGACCGATTCCGGTTCTTTTGGTCACAAATGAAAGCTTAGAACGTCCCCTTTCCGAAAACGACCTGGAAACCCAGATTTGGTCACTGTGGCCACCGGGAATCGGCTACAACCGAAAAATGACTTTTTTGAGACCCCAACTTTGACGACTTGTATCTCCGGCAAATTTCAACCAATCAAGATGCTCTGGGTTGCATTGGACAGGTATTGACCTGTACTTTGACCACAAATATTAATATCAGGGCGAGGTGACCTACCGGTTCCGGAAATCCGGAACATCCGAAAAGTTCATGTTTTACTGTTTTTCACATATATGTGATACCAATACTCTCATGATAGTTGAAATTGATCCATAAAACTAACTAAAAACACAATACACGATTGCCAGAACCACTCTGGAGTGTTAGTGGCCACTTCCGGGTAACCTGGAACCGGTTCCCGGGTACCCGATGAACGGCCAACTTGACTTTTTTGTGAAAACCCATCATGTTGCATATCAAACTTCATGAAATTGAAAGATATGTCCATTTTTGGTAATACCGTTGTTCCCTGATCCATTCTGGCCATTCTGGAGCTGGTTCCCGGTGGCCCCTTGGGGACATTCCCGGAATATGAGAGAAACCCTATCATCCGACATATCAAACTTCATGAAATTGAAAGATATGTCAATCTACGGTCATGCCGTTGTTCGCTGATCCATTCTGGCCAATCTGGAACCGGTTCCCGGTGGCCCCTTGGGGACACTTCCGGAATATGAGAGAAACCCTATCATCCGACATATCAAACTTCATGAAATTGAAAGATATGTCAATCTACGGTCATGCCGTTGTTCCCTGATCCATTCTGACCATTCTGGAACTGGTTCCCGGTGGCCCCTTGGGGACATTCCCGGAATATGAGAGAAACCCTATCATCCGACATATCAAACTTAATAAAATTGAAAGATATGTCAATCTACGGTCATGCCGTTGTTCACTGACCCATCCTGGCCAATCTGGAGCCGATTACCAGTGGTCCCTTGGGGACATTTCCGGAATATGAGAGAAACCGTATCATCCGACATATCAAACTTCATGAAATTGAAAGATATGTCAATCTACGGTCATGCCGTTGCTCGCTGATCCATTCCGACCAATCTGGAACCGGTTACCGGTGGCCCCTTGGAACACTTCCGGAATATGAGATAAACCCTATCATCCGACATATCAAACTTAATGAAATTGTTAGATATGTCAAGTTACGGTCATGCCGTTGTTCGCTAATCCATTTTGGAAATGGTTCCCGGTGGCCCCTTGGGGACAATCCCGGAACATGAGAGAAATCCTATTATCCGACATATCAAACTTTATGAAATTGATAGATATGTCAAGTTACGGTCATGCCGTTGTTCGCTGACCCATTCTGGCCATTCTGGAACTGGTTACCGGTAGCCCCTTAGGGACACTCTCGGAATATGAGAGAAACCCCATCATCCGACATATCAAACTCCATGAAATTGAAAAATGTGTCAATAAACGGTCATGCCAGTTTTCGCTTATGCATTCTGGCAATTCTGGAACAGGTTCCCGGTGGCCCCTTGGTGACACTTCCGGAAAATGAGAGAAACCCTACTATCCGACGAATCAAACTTCATGAAATTCATGGATATGTCAACCAAAGGTCAGCGAACAATTGCATGACCGTAGGTTGACGTAGTTTTCAATTTCATGAAGTTTGATATGTCTGATGGTAGGGTTACTTTCATATTCCAGAAGTGTCCCCAAGGGGCCACTGGTAACCGGTTCCAAATTGGCCAGGATGGGTCAGCTAACAATAGCATAACCGTAGATTGACATATCTTTCAATTTCATGAAGTTTGATATGTCGGATGATAGGGTTTCTCTCATATTCCGGGAATGTCCCCAAGGGGCCACCGAGAACCAGTTCTAGAATTGCCAGAATGGATAAGCGATCAATGGCATGACCGTAGATTGACATATCTTTTATTTTCTTGAAGTTTGATATGTCGGATGATAGGGTTTGTCTCATATTCTGGAAGTGTCCCCAAGGGGCCACCGGTAACCGGTTCCATGATGGCCGAATGGGCGGTGATCATCGGCATGACCGTAGATTGACATACCTTTCAATTTTATGAAGTTTGATATGTCGGATGATAGGGTTTCTCTCATATTCCGGGAATGTCCCCAAGGGGCCACCGGGAACCAGTTCCAGAATGGCCAGAATGGATCAGGGAACAACGGCATGACCGTAGATTGACATACCTTTCAATTTCATGAAGTTTCATAGGTCGGATGATAGGGTTTCTCTCATATTCCGGGAATGTCCCCAAGGGGCCACCGGGAACCAGTTCCAGAATGGCCAGAATGGATCAGGGAACAACGGCATGACCGTAGATTGACATATCTTTCAATTTCATGAAGTTTGATATGTCGGATGATAGGGTTTCTCTCATATTCCGGAAGTGTCCTCGAGGGGCCACCGGTAACCGGCTCCAGATTGGCCAGAATGGGTCAGTGAACAACGGCATGACCGTAGATTGACATACCTTTCAATTCCATGAAGTTTGATATGTCGGATGATAGGGTTTCTCTCATATTCCGGAAGTGTCCCCAAGGGGTCACCGGTAACCGGTTCCAGATTGGCCAGGATGGCTCAGCGAACAACGGTATTACCAAAGATGGACATATCTTTCAATTTCATGGAGTTTGATGTGCAACATGATGGGTTTTCACCAAAAAAGTCAAGTTGGCCGTTCATCGGGTACCCGGGAACCGGTTCCAGGTTACCCGTAAGTGGCCACCAACACTCCAGAGTGGTTCTGGCAATCGTGTATTGTGTTTTTAGTAAGTTTTATGGATCAATTTCAACTATCATGAGAGTATTGGTATCACATATATGTGAAAAACAGTAAAACATGAACTTTTCGGATGTTCCGGATTTCCGGAACCGGTAGGTCACCTGGCCCTGATATTAATATTTGTGGTCAAAGTACAGGTCAATACCTGTCCAATGCAACCCAGAGCATCCTGATTGGTTGACATTTGCCGGAGATACAGGTCGTCAAAGTTGGGGTCTCAAAAGGCCATTTTTCGGTTGTAGCCGATTCCCGGTGGCCACAGTGACCAAATCCGGGTTTCCAGGTCGGTTTCGGAAAGGACGTTCTAAGCTTTCATTTGTGACCAAAAGAACCGGAATCGGTCAAAAACTGGATTTTTGACATTTTTTTAAAGTTTGGGGTCGAAAAGGACCCCAATACCTTTAAAGTAACTTTTTTTATGGACGCTCCCCTAGGGGTCGTCCAAGATTTGTTTGTTTTGTGAAATGTGTATTTATACTATAAATTTAATGTCAGAAAATTTCAAGGCTTTAGCATGTATATAGCAAAAGTTATGGCAAATTTAATTTTCAAAAAGGCCAAAAAAGACCCCAATACCGTAGGAAGGTTAAACCTGTTGTAACTTTGGATCTAGACAACCAATTTAGTCGCTCTAGGTTGCATTTGAAAGCTCTTTCCAAGTACAAAGAGCATCCAAAATATCAAAATGATTGAATGTTTAGTTTTCTGTTGGCATAAACAACTGTCCCTTTTTCGTGACGTTGCAACGCAATAAAATGGTAAACTTACACTAGTTCGAAAAAATACTTAACTTAAGATAAACTGCAAACCCATGACATTTCCGTTTAGTACAACTAAAAACCTACAAAATGCAATCAAAAGAATAATTTTTGGATTTTATTTCGCTGAAAACCAGGAGTTTTTAGAAAAATGTTTTGAAACGATGATTTTATCACGAATTGATGCATAACTTAACCAACTTGTACAAAATGATATTCAAATGATCAATTAATGAAAACCATGATTTTTGAAGCTTCAAGTAGTCTAGAATCGAGGAAAAATATCCAAATAGCTCATACACGCTTTTCAAAAATTCACTTTCAGAATCAGAATCAGACCTCAGAAGAGGCTGTTTTCTTTTTCTGTTTCCGTTAGCCGGTTTAGCGTTCAAACGCTTCACCGACGTAACGATCAAATCTTCAGAAGATTTGCGTTTACCTTTGTTTTGACGCATTTTGCAAGCAAAGTTCTCTTAAAAAGATGGCTTCGTTTGTAAAATACAACAAAATTTCAGGTGGGGTTAGCCTTGAAAAGACTGTTTAGAATTTTGGAAAGTAACTCAGGTAGTCTTTAAAAAGACTGTGAATTTTGTTTGAAATAACTATGAGCTTAGGTAGTAAAAAATACCGCAGCTCTAGTGTCCGTTCACCACGAAGGTTCGCAAGACACTGAACGACATATGCGCCCGTTTATTTCACTTGCTTTGCTACCTACTTCGTGGGCATCGTCGCTTCAAAAATCAATAACTGGTTTTAAGAAGTTCAAAATGACTTTATTGGAATTTTCTGTTGCCTCAGTTTTATATTGAGTACCTTAGTCAAAATAAGGTATTCGTACCGAAGTTTCTCAAGCGAAACTGGAGAATCTCAGTTTGATACCGAGAAAAGTATTCAGCAAAATATTGACTTAGCAATCCATGAAACTGATCCACATTTAAGTTCTATGTTGGTTAGTAAATACCAACGTTAGCCTAAAAAACATTGTAATTTAGTTTAAAAACATTCCGGAAAATTCCTTCTAGTTTCGGGAGAAAACCGGGAAAAAACCTGGACATTGAAAATCGAAATCTGGTGGCCACCCTGCTTTACGCCCAGCAAAACTTATCAGTGTTGCCAAGCTCAAAACATACGTTTCCAGATCAATTTAGCAAACTTAGACCAGTCTCCCTATTTAGGGTCTCTAGGCGCAACCGGCTTTGACAGGTTGCGCTCGTATTTTTTTTCTAATGATTTCCTAAGAGGAAGAGATGCCGACTCGCTAACTGTTTTGAAACCAGCTCAGGAACCAGCGAAATTTGACAGATGCTCAGTCGACACCGTAGACAAAAAACTACAACAGGGCATCATCCATCGCGTTTGGCAGTGTTGTCAGAATGGGTAGAATTTTATGTTTCAAATAATTAAATGAAAGTTTTATTTCAAGTAATGTTTAATCAGTAGCAAAAACCGTTTAAAATAAAAAAGTGATAACAACAAAATCAGTCAACTCAAACGAAGATCAAACATACATACTCCTGCTGTCAAACTTCATTTTTCTCGATTTTCGTGGATGATATGTCTTCAATCGTAGGCGGATGAATCTTCCCACCAGGGTTTTTTTTTTAATTTACCGCAGTGGAAGATGTTCGGAAGTACCTCTGCTTCACGTTCGATTTTATTCTGGATATCAGATTCATTACCGAAAGGCAATGGCAATTTTCATGTCCAGTATCAAAAACCATGAATTTTGATACCCATATTGCCAAAACTCGTACACACAAAGAAAAACTACTGTTGGGCCAAAAGCTTCGTGGGCTGAGATAAAACTACGTATTGGAGAATTTCAGTAGAAAGTATAAAATGTTTGGATCAAAAGTACACCTACTTTTAATGCCACAGTACTTTTTCGTTGGAAAACTACTGTTACAGTAAAAGTATCGACTTTTGAGTAAAAAGTAAACCTTTTTTATGAAGAGTAATGAACATTTAGTACTAAAGTTAAATAAGGAAAAAAGCTTGGGGTTTTTCAGTTTTAAATTTTTATTATTTTAAGCAATCAGCTCATAGTCGGATGCTTCCGAGTATGCACCAGCTCGTCTAGGATCTGCTAGCAGTCTCCTTTTTCGGGATTATCTTCTTGGCCCTCAGCTGCCGGAAGATGTAATAGTTTAACTCCTGATCGACGACCGGTTTGATCACTTCCAACTTGGAAGTTCCAAAGCGCATCCTCCTTTGGAAATGCCGCGCGTGTTTCCACTCAGCCTTCCTGTGCGACCATCGCTAGAAAAAAACAAAATCAAAAAACAAAATCTTCAGCAAAATGTCTTCTGTATTCAGAACCCGGAACGGTTTTCGTCACCCACGCACTTACCATTCTGAAAACTGGCGAAGATCCGATGATTTTTGGCTGGCGCTCTCGCCGGAACTGCTTCCTCAGCTGACCAGCCCTTGTGTCCTCCCACACCCAACAACCATACACTTCATGTTAAAAATACAAAAAAAAAAACTGAAAATCAAAAACACACACTCCAATCAAAAAAAAACTCGTGCGCTACAAGCAGTAGGATGCAACAGAATGACACTTTCTGGCAACTCGGTATCCCTCTTCGCACTACCCCGTCGAAATGTTTGATAGGGCACAATGTTGTCAAAAAAAAGAGGTGGAAAAGAAAAACAAGAAGCTCATTGGCACCTCTTCCTCTTAGATGATTTCTAATATTTTATGATTCTATGACAATTTCCGGAATTCCATTTCCCGGAATGGACATTTCCCGGAAAAATGATTTTTTTATATTACCTGATTTGACAACGAATGGAAACCTACTCGCTTACTTGTGGTTAAGAATTATTAAGTTTGTACCCCGTTGGTTTGACCTAGTCACATATCCCCCTTTTTCTCGAGCTTGGGAGTTTAGGTGTTAACCACCACGAGATGTAACAATGTAGATTGATAGATATTAGACAAACACTAGCTGTTTTTAACATTATTTCAATGTGATGTTATGTAAGAAATTTCCCTTCTTTTGTTAATTAGTTGACTTTTGTGACTAAATTCTACCAATTTTTTTTATAAGGTAGAATGTTTATTTTCAAAGAAGGGAAAACCTCAAGAAAATAAAAAGCTTTTCAGAAAATCAATGTACAATGCATACTTTCTTGAGATTTTCCCTTCTTTAAAAATGCACGATCTTTCATCAAAGTAATGGGGTTTTATATAAGAATTTTCCCAAGAATTTTCCCTTCTTTTGTTGATTCTACTAAATTTTACCTAGTTTTTTTTTAAAGAACTCTGAACTATACAGAAGAATGTTCATTTTCAAAGAAAGGAAAACCTCTAGAAAATAAAAAGCTTTCAGAAGATTAAAGTATAATGTGTATTTTCCTCACGATAATAAAAAGCTTTTCAGAAAATCAAAATATAATCCGTATTTTCTTGAGATTTCCCCTTCTTTTGTTGATTCTACTAAATTTTACACACCAATGCTATGCTTTTGTTGATTCTACTAAATTTTAGCTAGTTTTTCGTTAAAGAACTCTGTACTATCCAGATTTTTAAGCGAAGATGGCGTTACGAAATAGCATGACAGCTTTATTTCTAATGTTGGTACCACTGCTCGATTTTGACATTTCGGGCGTGAAATCTGGATACAGAAGAATGTTTTGGGTATTTTAACTATTAGTGGACCCCCTAGTAGAGTCGAGGTACATTTTTTACAAATTTTCAATATTTTTTAAGTACAACACAATGAAATCTGAAGTCTTATGAACAGTTTTGACTATTTGTTTCATCAGTTATCTATTTTTGAGCAGAAAAATTGCCATTTTTTTTTGTTATGGATGTTATGGACCCCCTTTCCTATAGTGGACCCGGGTCCATAATCCGATTGTGGACCCGGGTCCACTATAGGCAAACTGTTATTTTTATACCAAATTTAACCGATATTTGATGTTTTGATACATGGTGTAGGTTTAATGATATATACAATGAATAATAGTTGGATTTTGCTCACTTTTCAACATAAACAAATATGTTTTGTAAACAAATTTGGCGTTAAAAAACAAAAAAAAAACTGACAGACATATAAACACACTTATTTCCGAAAAAATTGAGAAAACGTTTCAAAAACCAATGTAAACATAAAAATAATTTAAAAAAGTATTTTTGATGAAATTTTTCCATATTTATTACATAAACGGTTGACCGAAATTAAACAACAGATTTGTTATTGATTTATTATCATAAAATATCATTTAAAACTGCAATTATGGTGCTTCAGTTAAGTACAATTAAATATAGTTTTGATTAATTATAAATTCTTACGGCTTCAGCATTTTTGATACTTTTAACATGAAAACTGTGTGATCCTTGATTCCTATCGGGAATTGTCTGCCGAGGGAAGTCGCCGCGCGAAGAGCGGGCACAAGTCCGACCAGTCCAACTGTCACCCGAATAAAAAAGCTAGGGGAACAGCATCTAATTCCAGCGTGCCTCTAATGTTGCCATATCAGCATTTTGGCATTAAATTACAGGCATTGTTGGAATTCGAGCGAGAAGAAGGAAAGCATTTCTCGCTCGCGAACGATTGAGAGAACTTGTAGTACTTTTCTCTTCTCGCTCGCGCTCTCATTTTCGTTCGCGTTCTCGCTCTCGCCGCGAGCGCCTCGTGCTAGACGTTCGTCCCAAGCTAGCAATTTGTTTATCAGGCTTATGAATATGAACCAGGCGATGGTATAGAGGTGTAACATCAATCGCTGTGTTGTTTTTTTTTTTTTTCGTTTCTAACACGTTCAACTTCTTGCGAACGGGCAATTCTGGCTCGCGAGAAAGCCCGTTCGCGAGCGGAGGAGAGCACGAGCAATCGGTGAGTTTCTCTCGGCAGCTCGAGACTCGCGGCGAGAACTCGAGAGAGAGAAAATTTTCTCGCGAGAGCGCGATAATACCAACACTGATTACAGGTTCCCGAAACGCACGCACGCCGTACAAGTTTTCAGTGCAGATGAACCTCAAACACACCAGGCTACCATGTTCGAGTTCTCCCCGCACGGCGCACTCAAGTTTACACGCGGTGTAAACTCGGGGTGCACACCTCGGGTGAAACACCACTTTACAGCAGAGGGAGCGTGAGGGAAATATTTTTGTCTCTTTTCTGCGTCGTCGGCCTGCACGGGGTTTGTACCCGAGGTGCAAGGTTCGGTTTAAACTTGAGGTTCGTGTTCGGGTACAGCCTGTACACGGCAGAGTTTAGGTTTGCTTGTACGCGTGCACACGCGGTGCTGGTGTTTAATCGAGTGAACGTGGTGCACGGGGATCACTGATTTTAACCTAAAAATCCATCGTGTACGTACACGCAATACATGCGCACGTAGATAACTCTATTGCAAGATACAAAAGTGAAACCTCTTTTTACGCGGTGCGTTACGTTTTTCTAATTTGTCGATTTCTCTGGAACGACGCAACATTTTTGCAATATTTTAAAAGCAATTTGTATACATATATATATAGGTTTTATTCAGATCTACAAAACGCATTGCGTATGGTTCAAAGAAAACCAAAAAGCGTAACGCCACCGCGTAAAACGAGGTTTATCTGTACCTACTCGAAACAAAGTGTCTGATCCGTCTGTTTGTCTGTGGCGGAGAAGAAAATCGATAAAGTTCTACATTTTTAAAAACTGTTTATTCTTTGATTTATACAATTATTGTCTTTTTCTCTTTGCAAATTTAGGCACAATTCAACACGTAACATTTTTTTTTTGAGTGTACACAATAACAATGAAATAAAACATATTTTTCGTCCTTTTGATTGTCCAGCGTCCGAATTTTTTTTCAAAACTGAGTTGATAACAACCGTAACGGAGGCGCCCTCAGATTTTCGGCCGCTTTGTCTGAGGCAGGTCCTCGTCCCACTGCTTCTCCTTCCGGAAGCGACCTTGGTTGCTTCTACTCCGCTTTTGGGAGTGCTCATGAAGTTTTTTGTTTCGCCAGCCAGAATTTGAGGGGGGTTGGCAATAAATTAAGCTTGGCTCGCCATTAAAGTAAACCGTAACTTTTTTGTACGGACCCAAGGCGAGGTTTGCGGCCACTACCGCGGGTAATTCCTTAAGGGAATTAACCTGACGCGGTTCAGGACTGGGTGTTGACGGGTTGGACGCGCTCGAAGCTGGGAACGGGATGGATGGGACCGGACTGGATGGGACCAGACTGGAGGGGTTGGACGTGTTAGAGGCTAGGAACGGACTGGACGAGACTTGCCTAGACTGAACCTTAAAGAAATTACCCTGACGCGGTTCCGGACTGGGTGTTGACGGGTTGGACGCGCTCGAAGCTGGGAACGGGATGGATGGGACCGGACTGGATGGGACTTGCCTAGACTGGACCGGACTGGACGGGTTGGACGCGTTCGAAGCTGGGAACGGGATGGATGGGACCGGACTGGATGGGACTTGCCTAGACTGGACCGGACTGGACGGGTTGGACGCGTTCGAAGCTGGGAACGGGATGGATGGGACCGGACTGGATGGGACTTGCCTAGACTGGACCGGACCGGACGGGTTGGACGCGTTCGAAGCTGGGATCGGACTGAACTGAACCGGACTGGACGGGTTGGACGCGTTCGAAGCTTGGATCGGACTGGACTGAACCGGACTGGACGGGATCGGATTTAGGCAAGGTGACGACGGGCTGGACGAACTCGGTGGTGTTGGAGTGATCATGCTGATGGGCACAATCATGACCATTCCAGCTCCGCCGAACAATCCGTTGGCTGCAAATGGTCCACCAGCACAACAACCACCGACAGCTCCGCTATTGGAAAGAAATGATGTTATTGATTAGCTTACTGCTTCAAAAAGAAAAAAAAAAGCGACTAGGTAGGTAGGTATATTTACCTTTGTGTGATTGGTTGTGTAGGGGCAGGTGCCGGTCCACGCCTAGGCTGGGCTGTTGTACCGCCTACAGCCGATCCATACTCCGGCTGGGCTGCTGTTTTGCCGCTAGCTGTTCCACCCCTCGGCAATTCGGCCTGGGCTGCTGCCCCGCCGCCAGCTGGTCCACGTCTCGGCTGGGCTGCTGTCTTGCCGCTAGCTGTTCCACGCCTCGGCAATTCGGCCTGGGCTGCTGCCCCGACGCAAGCTGGTCCACGTTTCGGCTGGGCTGCTGTCTTGCCGCTAGCTGTTCCACGCCTCGGCAATTCGGCCTGGGCTGCTGCCCCGACGCAAGCTGGTCCACGTTTCGGCTGGGCTGCTGTCTTGCCGCTAGCTGTTCCACGCCTTGGCGGTTGTGTGATCTCGTTAGGCTGCAAAAGGTATTATTCCGGTATTATTCGATACTTGGCTAGTTTTTTTGTTCAATTTTGACCTGGCAACCCTGCCTTCTACGACCGAAAATCTCTACGAAAAAAAATAATTCAGCGCGTTCCTTTGGATCCACTTGTTGCGAATTAGGCAGTCAATAAGGCGTAATGGGTCCACATGAGGGCGTTTCTCACGCATGTTATTGTACACTAGTTCTCGGTGTTTTAACGCTGTAACTTCCATCGACGCCATTTTGATAGATAAAGTTGTTGGCCTGAAAATAGAAATTAAGTTAAAAATAAAGCAATAATTGACGACAAGACTCCGCCTTCCGGGTCTCCTAAGTGTAAAGGTACGGCACGGGGAGAGGGCACCGAATACCTATATTTACACTTCGTTTTTTTGCGTCCGCCTCGGGATTCGAACCGGCGACCTCTGAATTGAAAATTATAGGATAGTTTTGGAAATTGTTGGAAGTCAACCCTAAGTGCGGCCCTGGTGATTAGATTTAGTTAGCTTTAGGCGCAGTAGGCTTTGCCACGCATTTTTTCATAACCCTCTTTCCCCGAATAAACGCCAACTCGTCAGAAATGATAATTTTTGGATCGTTTTTTGACCCATATCAACATCACATCTTCAAAACTAGCTAATTTTTACATACTTACCTTGTTTTCACAATGTTATAATAGATTTTTCACGGATGAAATTTAATTTTGTTGCAGAAGGCTTCTTTTCGCGCCGGAAACTTGGCGTGCTTTGAATTTTCCCCCCACACCCGTACACCCTAACCAAAAATCATGGATTCTCAGAGTAGGAATTTTTCAGTTCAACTCATATAACCATTTTTTGTTATTGATTTTTAACCCATACAATACCCCATCCAGTTTAGTCGTGCACTTTTGCGACTCGCGATGCCAGCTCCACAAAGTTGGTGAAAAAACCCAACTTTATTCTCACGCACACAGCAAAACAGGCTGTGCCCGCAGTAAAAAAACATTGCACGCTCATACAAAGTAATTGATTTAGGGGTTATTTTTACCCTGGAAGCAGCAGTTTCCATTTTCGTTTCATCCGCTTCTTCGCAGAGGAGGAGACCGAGCCAGCAGAAAAGTCCCGTCAGCTCAACCCTCGCGATTTTTATTCCAAATCGTCATCATCATTGTTGTGTTTTTTTCTCACTCGCTGCTTTCCGCATAAAGTTAAACTTTGTCGCGAATTTTTGGTGATAATTACGTGGTGAAGAAAAACGCAGTTCGAGTCTACGTTGACATAATTTATTGTTGGTTTGTCCATAAGTTCAATCAAAGTGGGCTGGCTGGCGAAAGTCGGTTCCTCCCCCCGACGGGAGAAGGGCAAAAGGCAGACGAAACAGTTTTGCAACGCAACCAGGTGGAATAATTAGCATACGGAATCGAAGCGGGGTGCGGATTTGTCGGTGGCCACTAGCCTTGTGCAGTAAGCAAAGTCGGGACGGACACATGGCGAGATAAGTCGGCGGCGCGCAGCATCCAAGCTGAGCTAAATGCGTCTTAAGTCACTGGTTGAGCTTATCAGCAGCCTACTAGATTAGAACGGAAACGTTCGGGTTGACCCCAGGGGGACAGTTTCTTGGGAAAGGGAGATTGTGGGTAGATTTCTGGGGGAGAGAGCTCAACGAAACATAAAAATGCAGTGGCCACGGTTCTGGACTTTGTTGCCACTTGTGCTGGTGATAGCGACAAGAAACGGTGAGTCACGGAGAAAACACCCCTTTGTTATCAAATTCTATTTCTAATTTGCTTTCTTTCGTTGAACAGTTTTAGCCGCTGACTACACTATTGATCTGAAAACATCCGGCTCGGTGGTGCTGGGAGGAACGGTGGAATTCCTTGCCACTATAATGACCGACGGGAAGCCGGTGAACGACCAGTACGAGGTGACCTGGACGGACGACTTGGGCAACAAGCTGCAGGTGAGGTTCCGCCTGGTCACTTCCAGGAAATTGTCTTTCCTGCTCAATACGAGTAATTTCAATGTTTTGCAATTGAATGCAACGGAAAGTGCATTAGAAATTACAGTCGATGAGGTACTCTGAAACCCTTAATCAGCTTATTGTGCACTCGTTAGAGGTCTTGGTCAGCGATTTGCGCCGTGTGTTGCATAACGAATTCAATATAATTTTTTAACAAATGTCTCTCCCCCTCTTCCCAAACAGGCCGAAAGTAAAATCCCAACCTTCAACTGGACGGTTTCGTACAACAACAACATCAACGCCGGAACCTACTCCACGCAGGTCATCGTGCGGCACTATTACTACATCACGTACCTGGAGATCGCACGCAAATCTATTTCATTCAACCTCACCAGCCTGCTCAACGGCCAGATGGAACTCACCCAGAACACCACCACGGTGGACAGCGAGTACGTGTCCAGTGCGGTCCCGCTGAATCAGACGATCGTGCTGACCCAGAGCGACAAGCGCGTGCTCGAGAAGGCCACCTACTTCCGGACGTACTGGTTCGTCAACTGTCAGTACATCGGAACTTCGGACGAGTTTACGCAGCTGGCCAATTTTACCAAGGAGAATGAAGAGTACACTATTGAGGCGTTGGTCGTGGTTTCGTACGATAAGCTTCCGGAACCGACGACGACGACCACAACTACAACATCCACGACAACAACTACAACCACCACCACCACCACAACAACAACAACTCCAGCGACGACAACAACTTCCACAACGTCTACGACTCAAGGTAGGGAGTTTCTTAAAAAATATTCACCGTTGACTGGTTGATTGATTGTGGCGAATCAAGGCTACAGTCTGAATAGGGACATCAGTTTTTTGAAAACTTGAATGTTTGAAATTTGGAAATCGATATGCTTAGTTTATTGTTCCAATATCCAATGTTACGATTATCCGAAATTTATTATCCTTAAAATTTCGGAAGTTTTTGTGCTTCGGCTCTGGGCAAGCTGGAGAGGGAGGGACCAAATTTCAAGCTCAATCTTCAAAATATATATGAAAAAAGTACAAAATGCTTTGTACAAAAATCTATGAAAATATTGTTTTTCCTTAAAATGTATGTCTTTTTCCGATCTGTGGTCCAAAAATGTAAAAATTTCCTAAAGTTGAAACTTGACAGCTTGCCTGCCCTGTTTACATTTTTTGCACGCAGAAAAATCTTTTGTAGAATCAGCCTGTACGAGGTTTGAATCAACATTTTTTTTTTTTTTTTTTTGAAAATTGAAATTTTCAGCAATTATTCTTTTTTTGCTTCCTAATTTTTTGGAGTACAAAAACTTTAAAATGAAATTTTACCATTGACCTAATCGAATCAAAATCAAGTTCTGCGACCTACATTTTATCCGCCATTTTGGCCGCCATCTTGGAAATAAAATTTACAAATAACTTGAAGGGATCGTGCATAAACCACGTGGCCTACAAATTTGAAATAGTCAACCGGATTTTTGAATTTTACGATTTTTGTTTTTTTTTTTTTCAATTGGAATTCTATAATTTATTGTTTTTTTTTTTATTTATTGTTTTTTCCTTTTTTTATTTTTTATTTTTGACACCCGCAAACAAATGACTTTTTAGTTGAAAAAACAAATACAATTATAAAAACTAAAAATAGAAATTTTATAAACCTAGTTCAGAATGCCTTACTATCACAGCTATTATCTGTGGTCCTAAAATTAGTAAAAAAAAAAAACCTTGATAGAAAATGCAGGGTTGTTACGGACGGCGCGGATCTGGCGCGGATTTGCTGCCTAATTTTGCTCAGGCGCGGATGGCTATTTTGAAAATGTTTGTTTGTGTTTTCTTAGTACGAAACGTCGAAAAACGAAGATAAAGATTATGTAGAAATTATTTTTATATGTTTGTTGTCATTTCTTAACATCTCCAGCTCTGAATATTTAATTTCTTTTGAGTTTTGAGTAATGATTTTTAACCTTATTTATTTTTAATTTTATACTGGATTTATTCAATTTTTAATTTTGTGAATCAAATATTACAAACTTTTCCCGAAAATATAGACATTAGAATGTGTAACAAAAACTATTATTGGGGCTTGTTCTGGTGGGGGCCAAATATGAGCTTGATTGGACGTAACAGAAGCTGGCCTCCACTTTCGAATTTTTGAATGGAATTTAATGGGTAGAAATTTTTTTTTTTCTAAGTTTAAACATTCTTGGCGAAAATAAAAAGATCAGAACATTCCAAATTCAAAGCTACAGAAATTCAAAAATTCGAAAAAAATTGTTTTTTTTTTTAAGTTTTTATAATAACAAAAACAATCAAAATACATATTGTTTTTTTTTCGAAATTTCTAAAATTGTAATTTAAAAAAATTGAAATTTTGAAGTTCAAAATTTTAGCAATCTGAAATTCAAAATACAAAAAATTTGGGTAATCGAAAATTTTAAGATTAAAAAAAATCAAAATTAAAAAGTCAAAATTTAAAAACTAAAAATATCAAACTCAAAACAATATAGAAAAAAAAATTCTCAAACCTAAAATGATTTTAGTATCCTTAAGCTTATGAATCCTAAAATTCTTAAATTCTTAAATTCTTAAATTCTTAAATTCTTAAATTCTTAAATTCTTAAATTCTTAAATTCTTAAATTCTTAAATTCTTAAATTCTTAAATTCTTAAATTCTTAAATTCTTAAATTCTTAAATTCTTAAATTCTTAAATTCTTAAATTCTTAAATTCTTAAATTCTTAAATTCTTAAATTCTTTAATTCTAAAATCCGAAATTCTAAAATTCTAAAGTTGTAAAATCCTAAAATTCTAAAATTCTAAGATTCTAAAATTCTACAATTGGGTACTAAAGCCCTATGTAAATTTTGATGTACAACGGTAAAAAACACGATTAGAAACCATTTCTGATCACTTTTTTTCATTTTATTGCAATTTTTTTTTTTTTTTTTTTTGACTAGACAACATTTTTTTGATGGATCAACTATGGTCCCCTTGGAACGAGCTGTCAATTAGGAGCTTTTCTGTCAAGAAGGACCGCGAGGTTATTTTTTTAAAATTGATTTAAAAATCCATTTTAAACTCTTTGTGGTTGTACAAAGGGTCATTGCACTCAGAAAAATAAGCTTTATCGCTGTAAACAATAATATCAGCAATCTAAGCTTCATTTTAGGACCCAATTCTAGAATTCTAGAATTCTAAAATTCTAAAATTCTAAAAAATAAAATTCTTGAATTCTAAAATTCTTAAATTCCAAAATGTTTTTTTTTTTAATTCTTAATTCTTAAATTTTTAAATTCTTGAATTCCACTATTTTTGAAGTCCTATTTTATGTAAGAGAATTATGAGAAGACATTATTTTAAATATCGGAAATTAATTTTTTTTTCGGAGTGAAATTTTAGCGAGGATTTTGGATATAAAAATTCTTAGATTTTGAATATTTAGATTCGAAATTTAAAAATTTTATCATATTATAATTTTTAGATTTTGATTTAATTTTGATTTTTTAATTTATTTTTTTGAAGTTAAACTTTTAGGTTTTTAAATATTGTTTTTTTTTCTATTTTGAAGATTTTTTTTTCGTGACCCTTGCCTTGACCGTCTCTTGAGGATTTTTTTTAAATGGATTTATTGCTTTCATTCTTTTGGAGCCTTTAACCATAAAACGAGTTTTTTTTAATCAAATACTTTCTGAATTAGTTTTTATTCATTAAAAAATAAAATTTCTTAAATGTTGGTTGCGATATTTTTATATGGCGTGGATTTTGCGCGGTTTCGGATTTTAGGTCGGCGCGGATATGGCGCAGATTTTTTTTCGACTCTCCCGTAACAACCCTGGTTATCAATCCGTTAACAAAATGTAATGGGAATAGAGTTATCTACGTGCGCATGTATTGCGTGTACGTACACGAAAAATATTGAGGTTAAATTTTGTACCCGCCAGCAAAACAAATGGGGTGCTAGTGTGCGTGAGCTCGGGCTTAGATAACTCTATAGCTTACAATCGATGTTACAATTAATTCCAATGCATATTTAAATTCTAGGGGAAACACTAAGCTTTTCGACCTATTCTCGTCATTTTTGCAGTTTGTCGCTATTCAAACAACATCCGGGGTCAACTGTTTTAATCATGCTAAAATCAAAGCAGTAAAATTTTAAATTGTTTTCAGTTGATTGAATATGATTTCTTTGAAATTTTTAAGTTTTTCGAAAAAAAAAACGCGCCGATTTTTCGAGCCATAAACTCTGAAAAATAATTATAACGGCCCTAATGTTTTGGGAATTTATTTAAAAATTTCAGTTCTGCGATCCCAAACTAAAAAAAATAATTTAAAAATTTATATTATATTTTTTGATTTTTTAAGGTTAAAAAACATTAACTACGTTATTTAACGCCATTCCGCTTATGTCACGGCATAACTACTTTGACTCGGCTCGGTAGCCATGGACATGACCAGAATGTCAAAGAACATTGTCAGAAACTCAAATTACAGTTTTGGAATAACCTCAAAATTGCTCGATTTCAGCCCCAAACACGACAACCACAACAACGCCAGCCACCACAACAACCAGTACGACGCCAACAACAACCAGCACGAGCACCAGTTCCAGCACAACGACGACCACCGTCAAACCCAACCGAAGAAGACGTCAATCCTCTTCCCTGCGGGATACCCTGGCCAGCGTCAGTCCCCTGCTGCTCAACATGTCCGATCCAACAGGTACGTTCGCACGACTTGAAGTCATTGATCGCAACTACAAGTTTCTTTCCACAGCAATCGTCGGCGAGCACATCCCGGAGCATCTGCTCGAGCAGGCCTCGGACGACTCGGGCGAACTCCCGGCACACATCGTCAAAAAGTCCGACTTGAACGTGGACGACTCGCGCCAGCCGTTCGTGTGCGGCAACAGCTCGATGGTGCCGCCCGACCCGAAGAAGACGTACGGCCACTTTGTCCGGAAGGTGATCGTGCAGCGTAAGCTTTTTCAGATATGTTTGTGGAATTTGCAGAAAAAAGTAATGGGTGTCCTTCTCTGGTACAGATCCAATCTCCAAGTTCAACGTGACCGGTTCGCAGTGGGTCCACCAGGGCAACATGGCCAACCTGGTGTTCCAGTGTTCGGGGACGCCGCCGTTCCACATCTGCTACCACATCGTTGTCGGTAAGATTTGTTAGGTTGAGTTTCGGCGAAGATTGTCCCATCTAACAGTTTCTTCTTTTGTCTCAAAAGGTGGACACAACATCACGCAGAACGAAACCTGTCCCAGCGTGTGGGAGCAGTCCGATCATTGTAACTTTGTGTTTACGCGCTTCTTCTACACTCCGGATCAGCGTTCCGTGCTGGTCTTCCTGAAGAACCACGTGTCCGAGCACATCGGCCAAGTTGGACTGCAGTTTTACGAAAGTAAGTCGCACATTTTATTAATTTAAAAGAACAAGAAGCTTATTTATGAAATTTCCTAAAACAAAAAATTTGGTCAAGAATATAATAAATTATGAAGTTGTCAAACTATTAAACTATTAAATTATTAAATTATTAAATTATTAAATTATTAAATTATTAAATTATTAAATTATTAAATTATTAAATTATTAAATTATTAAATTATTAAATTATTAAATTATTAAATTATTAAATTATTAAATTATTAAATTATTAAATTATTAAATTATTAAATTATTAAATTATTAAATTATTAAATTATTAAATTATTAAATTATTAAATTATTAAATTATTAAATTATTAAATTATTAAATTATTAAATTATTAAATTATTAAATTATTAAATTATTAAATTATTAAATTATTAAATTATTAAATTATTAAATTATTAAATTATTAAATTATTAAATTATTAAATTATTAAATTATTAAATTATTAAATTATTAAATTATTAAATTATTAAATTATTAAATTATTAAATTATTAAATTATTAAATTATTAAATTATTAAATTATTAAATTATTAAATTATTAAATTATTAAATTATTAAATTATTAAATTATTAAATTATTAAATTATTAAATTATTAAATTATTGAATTATTAAATTATTAAATTATTAAATTATTAAATTATTAAATTATTAAATTATTAAATTATTAAATTATTAAATTATTTAATTATTAAATTATTAAATTATTAAATTATTAAATTATTAAATTATTAAATTATTAAATTATTAAATTATTAAATTATTAAATTATTAAATTATTAAATTATTAAATTATTAAATTATTAAATTATTAAATTATTAAATTATTAAATTATTAAATTATTAAATTATTAAATTATTAAATTATTAAATTATTAAATTATTAAATTATTAAATTATTAAATTATTGAATTATTAAATTATTAAATTATTAAATTATTAAATTATTAAATTATTTATTTATTAAGTTATTAAATTATTAAATTATTTATTTATTAAGTTATTAAATTATTAAATCATTAAAGCTCTTTGACCCTAGCTTAGTCAAGTTTGAGCCGCTGTATTAAATTATTTAGTCATCCAAAAAATAAAAACTGAACATTTGGTTTATTGGACCTTTTAAAAAAAAACTCCAGATATGTTGAACTCCAGGAATAAAATATTTCCATAATTTCTTTGGAAATTTGCAAATTTCCTGTAGTAACTGTAATGATAAGTGAAGCATTTTGTGTAAATTTTTGATTAAAATTTTGAAAATTAGGCTTGCAAATTTTAATTTATTGCTTTATTATGTTTTTTACTACTTTACCTCGTAGAGATCTGAGGGACAAAAACCCTAAATAAAATTTCTACTTGCCTTGTATTTTTTTTTTTGTTGCCCAAAGGGCATTGGGTTAAGTTCACTGCGACCACCTGAGAAGGCTATCTTTTGTGATGTACCCTGGTTACTGTCCATACTACAAATTACTCGTATCCATTGGATCGGAAGACGAGGGGTTATTTTGCAGACATGGTTTATCCCAATTCGGCGCAATACAGTCGATAAACTGTATGACCTTCTTGGGATGGGTGTGGTGCCATACATCGTACGGCGTAAGAAGGTGCGATCCAAAGAACCGCAGCCTTCGAGACACAAGTGCTCCGCAGAAGCAGAGTAAATGTGCCGAGCTTTCCAGCTCAGTTAAACAAAAACGACAGAGGTTGTTAGGCCACCTGCCGATTTTGTGCAGGTGATATCTGGCAGGACAATGTCCTGTTAGAAGCCCTGCGAGTATTCGTAGTTCCCTACGGTTTAAGCCAAGAAGTTTCCTGGCAATTGAAGGACTTGGAGTGATAAAAGTTTTAGCTTGTCTCAATCCTCGCATCTCGCCCCAGATTGAAGCGATTTGCAATTGTCCCCAATTAGTTATTTCTTGCTTCACGGCACTTTTGAGATTCCAAGGAACGGCTCGGGACCCACGAAGATGTTTGATGAGCCTTGTCTAGCAAGTTCATCAGCCATTTCGTTGCCTTCAATGCCGCAGTGCCCTGGGACCCAAAACAACATGACTCTGTTATGCCGAGAAGCAAGTTCCCTGAGGGAAGCGACGCACTCCCAAACAAGTTTGGATTCGCATTTAGAGGATTTTAATGCCAATAGTGCAGCTTGGCTATCCGAGAAAATACCGATTTTTGCGTGTCTATAATTTCTCATAAAACACGTCCTCGCACAGATGTGTATGGCATACACTTCTGCTTGAAAAACGGTAGGCCACTTTCCCATAGATATGGTTTCCCTGGTTCGAGGACCGAAGACTCCAGCTCCAGTAGAAGTGCCCATTTTTGAACCATCCGTAAAGAAACGAATAGTTCCTTCTGGAAGTGTAGGTCCTCCATTACTCCACATTTGGCGATTTGTTTCAATCACCTCATATGGAATGTCCATGTTGAGCCTCACCTCCATGCAGTCCGAGACTGAAGTTGCAAGGGGGGAAATGTCAAAAGCCTTCACGATCCGCGAGTGACCCGTTCCATCTCCTTCCACCCAGTTGTTACACCGTTGTAGTCGTAGAGCGCCAAGCGCTGCCTCCTGCTTCACATGTAAATGTAAAGGCAGAATGCATAGCATGGCTTCCATGGCCGCGGTGGGGGTTGTTTTCATTGCACTCGTTACAGAGAGACATGCCAGTCGTTGGAGCTTGGTCAGCTTCGACTGACATGTCTTCTGTTCAGTCTTCGGCCACCAAACGGTCGACGCATAGGTTACCCTAGGTCGGGCGATGGTGGTGTAAGACCAGAATGCAAGTTTCGGTTTAAGGCCCCAGGTTTTGCCGAGCATTTTGTTGCACGCCCAGATAGCAGTAGTTGCCTTCTTTACCGCATAGTCCAGATGTGCATTCCAGTTCAGCTTTTTGTCAAGGATTACTCCTAAATATTTGACCTCAGAACTGAAGGTCAGTTGGGTTCCTTTCAAGGTAGGCGGCCTAAGGTCGTGTTTCCTCCTGTTAGTAAACGGGATTATCACGGTTTTGTTGGGGTTTATTGTCAGCCCTTCCTGCTCACACCACGACATGGTGCAGTTTAGAGCTGACTGTAGACGGTCCGATAACGTTCCGTCATACTTCCCCCGGATGATTAAGACTACGTCGTCAGCATATCCAATGACTTCGTAGCCGAGTAGTGTAAGTTTTCTTAGAAGACTATCTACCACCAGCAGCCAAAGCAAAGGAGAGAGTACTCCCCTTGCGGACAGCCTTTGGCTGCTGTTATTGTGATAGATGTGTCTCCTAGCGATGCTGAAATCTCTCTGCTCGTAAGCATAGCATGAATCCAGCTCGCAGTTGTTCCATCGACGTTCCTCGACCGGAGCGCTTCGTTGATGGCTGTGTACGAAGTGTTATCGAAGGCACCCTGAATATCAAGAAAAGCACAAAGTGCAGATTCTTTATATTTCAGTGCGTTCTCGATACGTGACACTAACGCGTGTAGGGCAGTTTCGGTCGATTTGCCCGCTTGGTATGCATATTGGTGTTTATGCAAAGGGAAGTCCTTCAAGAACTCCGCCCGGATGTGGTTATCCGTGATTTTCTCCATAAGCTTGAGCAGCGTCACTGTCAGACTTATGGGTCTGAAGGCTTTTGGCATCGTGGGGTCACTTCTGCCGGCCTTAGGTATGAAGATCACCTTAACTTTGCGCCAGCTTCGAGGGATGTAGCCCAGGGTGAAGCTGGCTCGAAGTAAGTTGATCAACTCAGCCATTATGGTGTCGGCTGCTTTTTGGAGAAAGATTGGAAGGATGCCGTCGGGTCCTGCAGCCTTCAGTGGTTCAAATGTGCCGAGGGCCCATCTGATTGAAGACTGGTTAAACATTCGACGGGCTAGGTGGACTGACTCTCTTGATGGTCGACACCATACGCCATCTGCAGTCCGGGTACTAGCTGCATCCTCCTCTCTTTCAGTTGATTCTGGAAAGTGCGTACTCATGAGTACTTGCAGTGTTTCCTTGTTTGTGACAGTGAGAGTGCCTTGCTCGTCTCTCACCTGTCCTAGACCGTTGGAATGGTCTTTTGACAACGCCTTTGGAGTCGGGTTGCTTCAGACATCGAGCTTATGTCCTCACAGAAATTAGCCAGGCTAGTTTTTGGCTCTCCTCAACTCCGCGTTATACTTCGTTAGGGCTGCTTTGTAGGCATCCCATTCGGAAGTGAGCTTAGCTCTGTTGAAAAGCCTTCTAGCCTCCTTGCGGAGACTGCTCAGGCTTT
This sequence comes from Culex quinquefasciatus, assembly GCF_015732765.1. Taxonomy (NCBI): domain Eukaryota; kingdom Metazoa; phylum Arthropoda; class Insecta; order Diptera; family Culicidae; genus Culex; species Culex quinquefasciatus. The sequence goes on along the minus strand of NC_051863.1, from coordinate 7,755,147 downwards.
CGCTCCACCACGGTACGTCCCGACAGATTTCCCTCACCTTCTTAGGGCAGCTCGCCTGGTAGGCTGCCGTGATCCTGCGTTGAAGAGTATTCGCTGCAGTATCCAATTCTTCGGGGGTTCGTATTCGTGAAGGAGCGTCTTGTTTGGACCGGCAAAGGTGACCTCGAAAGGCGTTCCAGTCCGTGTCATTTGGGTCACGAAACGTTTCCCTTTTCAGTTGACTGGCTTCAATGTCAAAGACAATCTGTCTGTGATCAGATAGACTAGCTTCTTCAGAGACATGCCAGTTTTTTATTTTGTCTGCAAAAGCAGCACTACACAGAGTGAGGTCCAAGATCTCCTGTCTTGCGACAGTAACAAAAGTAGGTTCATTGCCCTTATTGCATACATTGACGTTGTTAGACGTCAAGTATTCAAGAAGGCGCTCACCTCTATCGTTAACATCCGTGCTTCCCCATATCGTATGGTGGGCGTTCGCGTCACAACCGATGAGGAACGGTTTATTGACAGCCCTACAGTATCGCACAAGTGCGGCCACTTCTGGCGGTGGAACATCGTCCTGGTAACCAGGAAAGTAAGCAGATGCAACAACCATCTCCTGCTTTCCCTTGGTGGTCGGGACGGTCACCATTGCTGCAACGATGTCTCGTTGGACGAATTCCGTGATTGGAGTACACTTGATGTTTCCGCTCAGCAGAATCGCCGTTCTTGGTGTTGCCTGCGTATTGCTGTAGATCAATCTACTGCTTTGACAGGACAGTCCAAGGATTTTGTTGTGGTTCACCCACGGTTCTTGAACGAGAGCAATCCCCAATTGCTCTTTAGTGAACCTCCGACTAAGGATACTGGAAGCACCCTTAGCATGATGGAGGTTAACCTGGATGCAACGGATATTGTTCATTGTTCAGTTGAACCTGCCGTTTTCTCCAAGATGTTTTGATGATCCGGGAACAGGATGGCAGTGTCCTGCAGCTTGGTCGCTGATGTGTGTTGAGGATGCGGGTTCCTCTTGTATAGTACATGAAGTACTGGAAGGCCACATGAGGTCGGTTTTGGATTGTATATCTGTACCTGAGAGTTTTCTGAGATGCTGTGTTGACGAGTGGTAAAATACCGTGCTCATCGTAGCGGGGGTGCTCAAGCGGTGAGGTTGTTGCGTGAATTTTCAGAATGTTCAGCTGTACCGGTGCTATATTCGCAAAAAAGCGAAAATATGCATGTGGTTGCCTAGTTTTCGTCAAAAACTGTTGCGTAACCTTACCATCTCTCGCAGAATTGCTCCGAAGAACAACAGAAGGTTCTCGTTTGGTACTGGATAACTCTCCTACTTCCTTCCACATGTGAACCTTCCTGTGCATGTCTCTCATGCGTTCCGACACCGCAAACTGCACTCTACAGTTTTCCGCCGACTCTTCTCTTCCTTCCTTCCGCGTTGGTTCCAGCTGAGGGAAGCAGCTGGCACTTGGGTTTTGGTTTTGATCAGTTTCCATGTTGATAAACCTTGTTTTCAGGACTCCTACAAACTTCAACTGTGACTCGGGCCTGCAAAGACACAGAGGAGACTACATACTGCGTGGGGCGTCTTGGTACCACGCAGGCTCCGTTAAGACCTGGAAACTTCTTGCTCCCCTCCAGACATACATCCCTTGGCACGGGTCGCTTGACACTGTAGATTGGGGATTGGGATTTGGGAAAGGGATTGGGGATGGGGAATGGGACGTGGTTCTCTGTATGGCTTTTTGCGAGATGAGAGCAGAGGACAACAATCATCTCAACGTTTCCACTTTACCCGGGCTAACGACCGGCAGTTCCAGTTCACGATGATTTCCCTTTATATGTTAAAAAAACCACTTATGATTTTGGCACATATTCCGTTTGTCAGCGTTTCCTGTCATTACTGGCGGGAAAAATCTACGTGGAATCAGCTGTGCAGACCTCATGTGTGACAGGAATGCAGATTGAGCGACTCCCACGCGTATTATACTTGCCTTGTATAATACAATTATTAAAATATATATATAAGGTAGAGAAATCAGTACAAGCAAAAAGAAAAATTGTAAAATTATACAATATTTAATCTATTTCTTTTCTGAGTTTAAAATTCTGAAATTGTTAATTAGACTTTTTAAAACAAATAAACTTTAAACTAGTAAGTTTCGGTTTTATAATTCAAAAATTTATATTCTTGCAATTTCCTAAATTTCTGCATTCATAAAATGTTCATGCACGTCTATCTCAAAAATTTCAATTTTGATTTTTTTAATTTTTTTATTCCTTAATTTGTTCATTCTATTTTTTTTTTTTTCATTTCAAACTCGTTATTTTTTTAATTCTTATTGTTTTTTTTTTTTTATTTTTAAATTCTTGAATTTTGAAAATCTAAAATTTTTAAATTATTCAATTTTTAAACTCTCAAATGTCCTAAACACTCCAAACTATTTTAATTTTGATTCTTAACTTTTAGTTTTTAAAATTCCTGACATTTTAAAATATTAAGTTTAAAAAATTCTTAAATTTTTAATTTGACATTTTTATATTGGAAAAATTTCAAAAATGTCCTTATAACTCTAAAAATTAAAATTCCTGCATTTTCACATTCATATTTTTTGAAACTCTTAAGTTTTAAAATTGCTTTTTTTTAATTCTCAAATTTCCAATTCAACATAGTTAAAACTAAAAATAAAAAAAATCGTTTTAAAAATTTTATTTTTTTTTCTTATTTTTACTTTGATGCTCAATAGTTTTGAATCCAAAGTTTCACAAATTTTGAAATTCCTGAATATTTAAATTTTTATTTTTTTTAATTCTAAGAATTTTTTATAATAAATTCTTGAATTTTTAAATTCAGTAGTTTAAGAATTTTTCAAACCATATATTTTTTAAAGTATAAATGTTTAAATTCCTTTTTTTTAATTCCTAAATCCAGTTCAACACTTCAGTTCAGTGTACTTAGTTTTAAGCACACCATTTGGGCATGTGGTGCCTGTTGGTGTTAAACAAATAAACAAATAAACAAATAAACAAACACTATTAAATTTAAAAACAAGAAAAAACAATTTAGTTTTAAATAAAAATTGTAAAATTTATTGTTTAAAATTTAAATTTTTTGAAGCTTAAAAGTTTTAAATTCAGAGTTTCTCAATTTTTTGAAATTCTTAGATATCAAAAATTTTAAATTTTTAGATTTTTTAATTCTTTGAATTTTTTGTAATAAATTCTTGAATTGCAATCGAGAACACCAATGCAGGTAGAGCAAATAATTTGATTTGATTTTTTCCTCTAATTTTTTAATTCACTAGTTTAAGAATTCTTTAACTATAAAATTTTTAAGTTAACATGTTAAAATTCTTATTATTTTCATTACTTAATTCCCAATTTAATATTATTAAATTTGAAAACATAAAAATAATAATTGTAAAACTTTTTGTTCCATTTTTTTTTTAGCTGAAAAGTTTTTAATTCATAGTTTCCCAAATTTTGAAATTTATTTTTTTAAATTTTTGGATTTTGAAATTTGTGGAATTTATTACAAAAAATTCTTTAATTTTTTAATTCAACGATTCTAAAAAAAAATCTTGTTTAAAAAAACTAAAATGAAAACTCCAAGCAACTAAACAAAAATTGCGATCTCAAAATTTTGAAGATTAAAAATAAGTATTATTGTAGCTTCGGCCAGAGGGACAAAACCAACAAATTCTAACCCCTCTTTCAATTCCCCGCACAGACATTCCCAAGTCGCAGCTGTCCGTCATCGTTGTCCCGATCGGGTTCTGCCTGCTGGCGGTCATTCTGGTGGTGTTTGGCGTGGCCTACTACATCCAGAACCGGGAGCGCTTCATCGTCGAGGTGGCGGACTTTAACTTTGGCGACACGAGCTCGCTGGACGACGAGGACATGGAGTACAAAACGTTCCAGCAGCGGCTGTACGACAGCCTGCGGGACAATCTGCGGCTGCCGCGGTTCCGGCTGGGCTCGAGCGGCGCTAGCCACGACGGCGGCGACGGCGACATGTCACCGTCGGCCGTCGGCGAGAGCTCGCTGCGTTACGGATCGATGACCTGAGGCTTTCGTTTCGTATTTTGTCATTTTAGGTTGCTGAATCTGAAGGATTGAAGGGTTTTTTTTTTGTCAAATTGAGGCTTTCAGTATTCTTGGACATACCCGTCCAACGGTCATCGCTGGCCGGAGTGTTTTTGTAACAGATTCCTGCAGTTCCACGGATAATTCAGCGGAAGAAATTCCCCCAAAAAAAAAAGATTGATTCGCACTCTCTCTCTCAAAATTCAAAGACTGTTTTCGAATTACAAAGAGTAAAAACCTTTTCTAAACCTAAAACTTAGTCAACCACTTAAAAAAAAGAGGGAAGCAGCGTTGGATGAGCACATATTATTCGTCCTGTTTTATTTACTATCTCCCCCGCAAACTTATAAATATTGCAGTTTATTTCCTATCTTGAATAAAATTATGATAAAAAAATGTGATAACGATAGTGAAGTTTGAAGAAGAAAAAGATCTTTAAAATTGGCCCCCTCTCGCGGCCTTCACGTTGGATACTAGCTTAGGTTTAACAGATTATGTTATTTTATAAATTTAACGTCTAGCAAAGATCATTCTTTGCTAACGAAACTAACAATTAAAAAAAGAATAAAACTATCAGAAACCAGAAAACAACACAAAACAGGTGTGGGTTCGTATAATTGTACATAGCAATATCAAATCTCCCAGGAATGTAATCATAACTTACACAAACACACACACACGTATGATTCGATTAGCTATTAAATGAAACCCCCTAAACTTTGAAAAGAAAGCAAACACAGCATAAGAGACGATCAAAATTAAGGATTTAGAACTGGTTGCGCGCGCGTTGCACGCTTGGCTTAACTAATAGAAGAAAGGCTCTAAGCAGAAGCAAAAAAAAAAGAAAAGAAAAAGTAGAAGTAGAAGTGAAAATATTTCTAGCCAACAGAAGAAAAAAAACGGGCAGCAAATTATAAAATTGTCACGGATTGAAACCAAAAACAAAACAAAAATGAACAAGCTTATTGATATGGAATAAATCGTATAGGAAAAGTATGCAAAGTTGTGGTAATTATTTCTTCGAAATTCCTTGCATGTATTTAATAAGGATGAGTGCACCTCAAAATCAGTCACGGTGCCAACCGAATACACAATCTGTACAAAAATATAGTATCAGATAAATCTTAAATAGGTATAAATTTGATTACTTTGACCATTTGCAAATATTGAACATTATTTTAACAATATTTTTAAATGTGGGAATAAATCGCAAAATTTGACAAATGGCCCGACAAGTCAGGGAGCAAAAAGATATAGTTGTTTTCAAACTAAGAATTATTATGAAAATAAAAGATTCATCATAAAAACAACTTAAAATATATTATCGTACTCATGTTTGGTCTCGTTTAAAAATACATTTTGATTTTGTTCAAAATCCGATGTACAATACCGCAAAATGTTTTTGAAAATAAAAAAAAACTTTTAACTTAACACTTGGCTCTTCAAAACAGGTACACAAAAAAAAAACAAAATTATTTGTCTTTTTATCACTAAAACTATTATTTTCAACATATGGAATTTGGTTTAATTTATATTTTTTGGGCTGGCTCAAACTTATCGAAGCCTTCCCTATGATTATATCAATCAAGACTAACATTTCAAAAAGGTTAAATATTAATTATTGTTTTACTTTCATTTAAAATGTTAGAGTTGATTGCACAATTAAAAAATCGAATAGATCAGAAAATTTCACAAATATTTCATTTTTGTAACATTGAAAATAGGACCATTAGTTTCTGAGATATTGGTACTAGAAAATAAAAGGCTGTTTATTTATTTTGTTTCTTTTTCTTTTATTTGTCTCTTAAGATTTTATTTTAAAAAACTCGCTAAGGTTCAGCACACTAGCTTTCATCTGCATTCAGAAGATTCGAAATCGGATCTATGGGAGCTGAGAACGACGCGACACAAAATTTTGCAAAATTTTACCGCATACGAACATCACTCGACCTCCACGGAATTTATTTTCTCAAAATTCGAGGGTTGGAGATAGGCGAGTTCTGTCAAGATGAATCGATAGAGCGTCGAAAATCAATGCAGTGTGATTTTTTGGCGATTTTTCCGATTAATATTCATGCTGTATCGTCTTATTTACAAAGATGAAAATGACGTCCAGCCTTAAAGTAAAACCTATACCTTTCTTTAGTAAGAAAGGCAAAAATCCAAAGCGAAAAATCAAAATTTTCAGTTAAAATTACAAAAAAAAAACATTTTCCAAGAAATATTTGTTTTAATCTTCTAGGCGGCAAATTTTTGTCCATAATTTTCTATGAAAATTTAAAAAAAAATCAGAATTTGAATATTTCAAAATTTTTAAATTTAAAAATTTTAAAACTTAAATATTTCAGAAACATAACAATTTTTAAACTTAAAAATATTAAAATTTTAAAAATTCAAAATTTTGAAATTTCAAAACCCTAAAAAAAAGCATTTCCGGCCCAAAACAGGTACAGTCATCCCACATATTCGGAACACTTTTGTGATAATTTGTCAATAGCATGCCAAATGAATCTTTTCTGGCGACCCTTCTATTTTTAGGACCTTTAATTGAACATTCTCCTGCTATTTCACTACCAAAAGGAGTTCTTTTTGAATAAAAAACTGCATTTCGAGACTGTTTTGTTCAGAGCTGCAAAACACTGCCTCCAAATTGCCTGTTCCATAATTGTGGGATGTTATTGTGCCTCCCACAATTGTGGAACACCTGAATTAAACAGATATTTTCACAAAAAAATTATCAGACCATTTATAAAACTTTATTAAGCTTTAGTTTCATTGTTTCCAGTCATTATTTTGTAGAAAATATGTACTCCTGGAGAGAATCAAAGTTTGTTTACATCCGTAAGAATAAAGTGTTCCGAATTTGTAGATTTCAAGGGTCAAAGTTTTTCTTCAAAAAAAATATATAAAAGTTAAAATTTGCAGTTGTTCTAAAAAAGCATTCGAAAGATCGCAAGACAAGCTTTCAAATTAAGGTAAAAGCGAATCATTAAGTTCAATTATCGATTTTCTATGATTTTTTGAACATTGGCCGATCTGTAAACTGTATATTTTGGGTACTTTTTTCTCGACCCTCTCCGATTTCAATGAAACATTTTAGACATGTTATCTTTCGCTTATACAAGCAATTTTTGTGTTTATGGAGCCAGTTTCACTCGTTAATGACATTTGAGAAGGGCGTAAGTGTTTTGAATATTTTTGTATTTCGTAATTTAAATATTGCTGTATCTCGAAGCCGTTGCACCGTATCACAAGGTGGTCAGAGACAAACTTGTAGGAATTTTGGCGGGATTTCCGAAAAAAATACACCGAAAGAAAAAATCATGCCACTTTTATGAGATTTTTTGATTTTTAATTTTAAAAGCCAAATTTGAAGGTGAACCCACGATTTTTTTTCGTTCAATTTTTTTGTGAAAATAGCCTAAGTTGTTACAAAAAGACTCACGAAAAATTCAGTATGGAGCAACTCACCTTTAAAAAAATCATCTACTGAAACATTTTTTTTTTTTAGAAGTGCTCTAAACGTCAAAATTTTCAAAAACGGAATGCGGAAATCAATTCTACAGACAATTTTCCATTAAAGTCCTAAGTCGAATCCTTGTAAAGTTACAGCGGTTTTAAAAATAAATTTCTGGATTTCTGGCAATTTCTATATGACAGACTTGATTTTTCAGTCTCAAAATATTGTATGAGCTCATCCAATTTCCCGTAAGATTGTCACCGAGCACTTTTCAAAATAATTCGTGTTTTGATGATTTAAGCTAGTTGACTATCCAGGCTACTACCATCACTGAACTACACTGAAAAAAATATTCTGTTTTCTGTTACGAGCTATGTTATTAGGTTACATCTGTAAGCCTATATTTCCAATTTAATTGAAATTGAAAATTTTCAAATTTTTTGAAAATTAAAAAGAATAAAAAAAATAAAAAATTTAAAAAGCCCAAAATATTAAAAACCAAAAAAATAGACCGTTGCAAATATCTTTTAGAGTTTATGTCGACAAGTTAAGGTAGCAAATTTGATCTCAGTATTCATAAGCCGATGGATTTGTCTCTCCGAACATTTCGCATAAAATTAGTGGTAAAACCCTGGGTAAAACCTGGTAAAACATAAAACCTTATGAAAAAAGTGTTTTCATTGAAAAGAATTAAAACATTTAAATGCTCGAAAAATCAACACCGATTTAAAAAAAAAAGTAATAACTGTAATCAAGTTTTAAAGCGCTCTTTCAAAAATTCAGTAATCTTTTTGCCATCCCCTTTTTCATTTCCAATTAAAACCCTGTAAACCAAGTGTTGGCAATTTTAAAAATAAACAACAAGTCCTCGTGACGGCTGTGTGACGATCCATGCTACGTCATTTGTGGATGGCGGCTTTATAAATAAAATAGCAATCTAAATTTAGTTTTTGGACCTAATTTAGTTTTTTTAAATTTATTTTATTTTATTTTTTTTTTTTTGATAATGCAAGAACCTTTTTTTGCAGACTACAAAAAGTAATAAAAGAGTGTGGTGTGCAAATGATACAACTATTTTACGAATATTTTCATCGCTAAGCTGCCAAGTGGCATAATTTACAGTGAAAGAACAATTTCAACAACAAAAAAAACTGTTGAAAAGGTCACTCAACGAACATCCACTTTTTGACTATTTATATCACCAAACACGCTTCAAGAGTAGGGGAAAGTGGGGCAAGTGTAACAAGCTAAGGAAATGCTCGTTATAACCCATTAAAAACGTAAAAAAATCTGTCGGATTTTTTAGAATCATTTTATTCCAGGTTTTGACTGAGACTTTGATAGAACAAGTTTTAAAAAAAATATGTTTTTTATGTAAAAAATGATTTCAAAATTTTTGATTTTTCGTACGTTCTACTCAACCAGTGCACAGTGGGCAAAAACGGGTGAAAAACGGATCTTTTGATGCCGTCAGTTTCTGCCTGTCAAAAGTATCATCATCAATGTAAAAAAATACGAGGAATCGATTGGTGGTACTCTCATTAGCGGCAAATGACAGTGCTCCATTTTACCCCATTTTGCCTTTTTTAGGGTGTTTTTCTCGAATATCTTCAACTGCCGTAGTTTGCCGCACTTCTAAAGTATCTTATTTTATGTAAAAAATTACGAGAAATCGATTGGACCATTGGATCATTTGCCGCTATTGAGAGTGTCACCAATCGATTTTCGTGATTTTTTACATAAAAATAAGATTCTTTAGAAGTGCGGCAAACTACGGCAGTTGAAGATATTCGAGAAAAACACCCTAAAAAAGGCAAAATGGCGTAAAATGGACCATTTCTCGTCATTTGCCGCTAATGAGAGTACCACCAATCGATTCCTCGTAATTTTTTACATTAAAAATGATACTTTTGACAGGCAGAAACTGATGGCATCAAAAAATTCGTTTTTTTCACCCGTTTTTGCCCACTGTGCAGTGGGGCAAGACGAACAACCCGTTGGGGCAAGAGGAACAATGCTTGAAAAAAACACGCTAATTTACTAACAATTGAACTATTATCACTTAGATACATCAGATTAGGATGTATTTAAGAGCGAGTCCACGAGCAAAGCATACCCATCTCGCATCGACCTCACCAATCTGCCTGAAATTTTCAGGGGTTGTTTGTACATATAAAACTAGCATCTGGCCAAAATATGAGCTCTCTAGGTCAACGGGAAGTGGGGCAAATCGGTACACAAAGTTTGAAGGTTCAAAAACGTCAAAAATCGTAAAAAGGCTGTAACTTGGGCAAAATTCAATTTAATTTAAAAATTCAAAATGCATCTGAAAGGGCTTAAAAAATGCAACAAAATGCAGGATAGAGCACCCCGATTGGTTAAATCTAAAGGGAGTTATTGACATTTTAGTGAAAAAATAGCACAATTTTCAAACTCAAATAAAAAAGTGTTCCATCCAGATATCAACTCGGTTCGACCTGCAGCTTGTAGGGGACATCTGAGACTACCATCTGAGACTGAGAACGCTTTGGGTAAGGCAGTTTAACATATTAAATAGACACTTTTACTTTTAGTGAATTATTTGGTTGTAAATTTTTGCTCAGGGGACCCCTTAGATCCCATTTTCTGATGATAATTTTATCATATTCGTGTTCCTGAGACAATTTCACAATAGAAACATGCATAAAAATGTTTGTTTTCATCCATTTTAACCCTTTAAAAAATGAAAGTTAAAAAAAATCTTCGATTCACATTTATTGAAATTCAAGTTCGTTTCCAAGGATACTAGATGACACCAGAAAAAAAGCAGCATCTTAATTTTTTTAACTTTCATTTTTTAAAGGGTTAAAATGGATGAAAATAAACATTTTTATGCATGTTTCTATTGTGAAATTATCTCAGGAACACGAATATGATAAAATTATCATCAGAAAATAGGATCTAACGGGTCCCCCGAGCATAAATTTACATCCAAAAAATTCACTAAAAGTAAAAGTATCTATTTAATATGTTAAACTGCCTTACCCAAAGTGTTCTCAGTTTCAGATGGTAGTCCCAGATGTCCCCTACAAGCTGCAGGTCGAACCGAGTTGATATCTGGATGGAACACTTTTTTATTTGAGTTTGAAAATTGTGCTATTTTTTCACTAAAACGTCAATAACTCCTTTAGATTTAACCAATCGGGGTGCTCTATCCTGCATTTTGTTGCATTTTTTAAGCCCTTTCAGATGCATTTTGAATTTTTAAATTAAATTGAATTTTGCCCAAGTTACAGCCTTTTTACGATTTTTGACGTTTTTGAACCTTCAAACTTTGTGTACCGATTTGCCCCACTTCCCGTTGACCTAGAGTGCTCATATTTTGGCCAGATGCTAGTTTTATATGTACAAACAACCCCTGAAAATTTCAGGCAGATTGGTGAGGTCCAAACGACGTCCCATACAAAGGGGTATGCCCTGTTCGTGGACTCGCTCTTAAAACGTTTCTTTCATTTTTATATTAAAAAAATACTATTTTATTACAAATTTTACCGTTTTTACGAAAAAAAGTTAGATGATAAATAGTAAATTTTCATGATATTATTATATCGTGTATGGACAATTTTTTAAACAATTGTTTATAAGTTTCTAAGAACTTTTATGTATTTTTTTCACAATAAAATATGTTGCTGCCTCAATTCGTATTTTTTCCATATTCCGTATTTTTTTAAAAATCCATATAGTACACTTGCCCCACCTAAACAAGATTTTTTAAAAGATCTCTTCAAAAATAACCAAAACATAAATAATACTTTATAATACGTGCAAGTCACTGGTAGGGACACTACTGATCTAGGAAAAAAATCATTTTGATAAAATGAGCCTTAAAACGAACCCTAAGCCTTATTTTGTACTTTCCAAATATTATAAGGAAACCAAGGTTTTGAAAAAACTTCACTCAATCTTATGCCCCGTGGCGTTTACGTCGTTTTGACGGTTATGTGGTAGTAGAATCAGCATTGCTAGCAACAAGTCCTCATGCTGGAAATAATCAAAATTGTAAAAATTACGGCCTTACGAGCGATTGTTCCTCTTGCCCCATATGGTCGTCTTGCCCCACCTTCCCCTACCAATATCTATGCTTATACGCACCACGCTGAGTGACTGTTATCATACTGGTTTGAAGAGTGACTCGCTACCCTCACTGCACTCACCCACCTTTCCGCACACGTGTGCGAAGGAGCAACTCTCACGAGCGACCCAACCCAGCGTCGACGTCACGAAACGAGTTTCTTCTTGGTGGTTGATTCACAGTTAGTGAAGTCGTTGAATCCGACGAAGGTATGGCAGTCTTTACTACACAAACGCACCACTCAACATCCAGTCGCTCGTCAGACTGTTTTGCTGCTGCTGCTGCTGCTGATTGCGATAATCCGCACTTGGGAATAGCTCCAACATTCGTGCAAGTGGGTTTGTTATCAGTGGCCAGTTCAAATTGGGTGTTTCGTGGCATCAGCTGTGAAAAATGTCGCAAAACTTTTTCAAATCTACTCGGAAGATTATTGGGGCTGGCGTAAACTACAAGTAAGTATAGAATTAAGCACTAAGCACGATTCAGCGTAACTCTTCGAGTCTTTCCAGAGAGATTCTACGCGCCACGAACGGCGCCAAACCGGAGAACCCCGTGATATTCTTCAAACCAATCTCGTCACTCATTTCGTCGAACGATGAGGACACCATCAAGGTCAATGCTCGCATAGCACAACATAGCATACAACATTGTCGTCATAAATACGCACAACTCTCTTTCCCCCCAGGTCCCGAAGGTGTTTGGAGCCATCAACTATGAGGCCGAGCTGGGGGTGGTGATCGGGAAGCGCTGCAAGAACGTGTCCCCGGACCAGGCGATGAACTACGTCGCCGGGTACTGTTTGGCGCTGGACATGACCGGGATGGACTTTATTGTGGACGCGAGGCCCAAGGGATTGCCGTGGTGTCTGGGAAAGGGTTTCGATACTTCGACTCCGGTGAGCAGGTTGATTCATCCCGAGGAGCTGGAAGATCCGACGAATGTGCGCGTGTGGTGCAAGGTCAACGAGCAGATGAAGCAGGACGATTCGACGAGCAATTTGATTTTCACGGTGAGTTGATTTTGAATCGTGATGATAAATTTAGTTAGCAAGTTGATTTATTTAAAAAAAACCCCCTAAATACTATCATAAGCCCGGGCAAAAAAATACTTTTATTCAATAACACACAAAATTTATATTCTTTAACTTAGGAGAAACGATTTCAAATTGGAAATATCACTTTATGAGCTCACAATTTATGCGATTTATTTTAACACCCGAGATGTGTTCACCAATTTCTAGCGTTGAAAATAGTATCTTAAATGGTCATTTTAATGTCTCTCCATAAAATGCAATAATAACTAATCTTTATGGAGAATCATGGTAGTTTCTATTAAACGATGTGATTTTATTTTTGTTTACCAAATTCACATCTCAAAATTCTGTGAACGATTTATGTTAATAGTATGCTTATTTTTCCTGCCGTTCTCGAATGTGAAACGGCATTATTTTCTTTGCCAAAATAACAGTAACTAAAAAGTACGTGCCAGCATCTATTTGAGTGCTGAAAAGTTGCACATTCATTTGAGTGCAGTATTTTTGGATATTGCTTTGGAGTTTGACACTTGTTTTGAAGGCAAAAAAAATCATTCATTCATTCTGAATCATAAAAGAGAATTCTTTCAAGACTTTCCCATTTCTCACATGAAAACAAAGTGTCGCAAAAAAAAATTGAAATGTTTTTAATTAGAGCAATTCTCTACGAAATCGGTCTTTTTTCTTCAATTTTAATTTTTGTATTTTTCAATCCGGCTGAAACTTTTTTGGTGCCTTCGGTATGCCCAAAGAAGCCATTTTGCATCATTAGTTTGTCCATATAATTTTCCATACAAATTCGGCAGCTGTCCATACAAAAATGATGTATGAAAATTCAAAAATCTGTATCTTTTGAAGGAATTTTTGATCGATTTGGTGTCTTCGGCAAAGTTGTAGGTATGGATACGGACTACACTGGAAAAATAATACACAGTAAAAAAATTTGGTGATTTTTTATTTAACTTTTATCACTAAAACTTGATTTACAAAAAACACTATTTTTAATTTTTTATTTTTTGATATGTTTTAGAAGACATAAAATGCCAACTTTTAAGAAATTTCAGGTTGTGCAAAAATCACTGACCGAGTTATGAATTTTTAATCAATACTGATTTTTCAAAAATCGAAATTTTGGTCGTTTTTCAACTTCATTTTTCGATGTAAAATCAAATTTGCAATCAAAAGTACTTTACTAAAATTTTGATAAAGTGCACCGTTTTCAAGTTATAGCCATATTTAAGTGACTTTTTGAAAATAGTCGCAGTTTTCATTTTTAAATTAGTGCACATGTTTGCCCAGTTTTGAAAAAATATTTTTGAAAAGCTGAGAAAATTCTCTATATTTTGCTTATTCGGACTATGTTGATACGACCTTTAGTTGCTGAGATATTGCAATGCAAAGGTTTAAAAACAGGAAAATTGATGTTTTCTAAGTTTCACCCAAACAACCCACCATTTTCTATCGTCAATATCTCAGCAACTAATGGTCCGATTTTCAATGTTAATATATGAAACAATTGTGAAATTTTCCGATCTTTTCGAAAAAAATATTTTTGGAATTTTCAAATCAAGACAAACATTTTAAAAGGGCGTAATATTGAATGTTTGGCCTTTGTGAAATGTTAGTCTTGATTTGAAAATTCCAAAAATATTTTTTTCGAAGAGATCGGAAAATTTCACAAATGTTTCATATATTAACATTGAAAATCGGACCATTAGTTGCTGAGATATTGACAATAGAAAATGATGGGTTGTTTGGGTGAAACTTAGAAAACATCAATTTTCCTGTTTTTAAACCTTTGCATTGCAATATCTCAGCAACTAAAGGTCGTATCAACAAAGTCCAAATAAGCAAAATATAGAGAATTTTCTCAGCTTTTCAAAAATATTTTTTTCAAAACTGGGCAAACATGTGCACTAATTTAAAAATGAAAACTGCGACTATTTTCAAAAAGTCACTTAAATATGGCTATAACTTGAAAACGGTGCACTTTATCAAAATTTCAGTAAAGTACTTTTTGATTGCAAATTTGATTTTACATCGAAAATGAAGTTGAAAATTTTACGACCAAAATTTCGATTTTTGAAAAATCAGTATTGATTAAAAATTCATAACTCGGTCAGTGATTTTGCACAACCTGAAATTTCTGAAAAGTTGGCATTTTATGCCTTCTAAAACATATCAAAAAATAAAAAAAATTAAAAATAGTGTTTTTTTGTAAATCAAGTTTTAGTGATAAAAAGTTAAATAAAAAAATCACCAAATTTTTTTTACCGTGTATTATTTTTTTCCAGTGTAGTCCGTATCCATACCTACAACTTTGCCGAAGACACCAAATCGATCAAAAAATTCCTTCAAAAGATACAGATTTTTGAATTTTCATACATCATTTTTGTATGGACAGCTGCCGAATTTGTATGGAAAATTATATGGACAAACTAATGATGCAAAATGGCTTCTTTGGGCATACCGAAGGCACCAAAAAAGTTTCAGTCGGATTAAAAAATACAAAAAAAATCGAATGACCGAAATCCTAGAGAACTGCTCATTACTAAAAATTTTATTGTTTAAACTGTAACAAAAGATGTTAAAAATTCATTTGGCAGTGCTGCCTTTTTTATCGAAAACGTCAATGACGTCAATTTAGACGTTATTTTCAGATGAAGAATAAAATGTGGAGTTTTTTTTTTGAATAAACATATGAAAGACAATAGTTTAAGGACTTTAAAAAAAAAAAACTCTAGAAATTTAAAACCAACAAAAATTCCAAGCTTGACCAACTCTGAACATCTTTTATTTCGAAAATATCAGAAAATTTCCTATTTTTTTTTTAAATACGTTTAACATGAAAGATAAGGAAATTTGTTTAGTTTTGACATTTAAATCTAATTTCTCAACGTTTTTGCCTTCCACACCATACTGAGGAAAAGCTATGAAATCACTTGGAAAATGAACTTCTTAATAAATCATCCTCGACCCACCTTCACGAATGCCTATCTACTCAGGACACAACTCTGAGCAAAATTCTGTGTGTGTGCTGGGATGTTAATCAAAATAATTGCACTCGATTATCGCGGGAAGGGCTGGACCGATTTTGTCCGTTTTGGACTCATTCGATCCATCTTGGTGTCGCTTTTGCAAATTATCAAGTTCAGTGAAGTACTTCAAAAGTTATGGTTAAAAAAGGACATTGACTTAAGTCCGGAAGATTGTAAAAAAGGTGTTTTTTTGTATGCAAATCCATCATGTTATACATTTTCAGAAAGGCAATAAAAAGAATGAGTCCAAAACATTGTAGATCTGATAACCCTATCAAAAGTTATAAGCACTTAAGTGCTATTTATACACTTTTCTGAGGCCGGATCTCAGATATTTTGATGAGAACTTTGTCCGGAATTCATATCTGAGAAAGTCATAAAATCTTGAACAACAATTTCAAAATATACTTCACACTAAATACTTCAGACGTTTTACAATTTCGAAAAATATACTCAAATCTGAATTACATATTATCAAAAATATAATAAATATTATTTATAAATACATATTTACAAAAAATGTCTCAAGGATTTATCAACATCAGTATTTTTTTTTTTTAATTTCACAAAAGTTTTTAAGTAAAAAAATATTAAAATGATTATTTATAAATGGGTAATTCTCTACCAACTCACACGAAATCGGGAAAAGTTGCCCCGACCCCTCTTCGATTCTGCTCTACAACTTTGTGGAACATTGTTACACTCTAAAAAAATAACCCAGCAAAGTTAGAAAAAACACGAAATTTTAAAATGATAAATTTTGTTCTAAATGAAAAAATAAATCAATGTAGATTCGAAAAGAACATTAAATTTCTCATAAAATGACATGTTCCAAATTGTTTTAGTCAAGTTACGGAAAATGGGAGAATTTTTAAAACTTTTTTAGTGTTTTTTTCGATGAAAAATACGTTTTTTAGAAATTCTGAGTACGCCATCAAATCGGGCGTCTAATTTTACATAAAAGTCCGTTTGACTCCAAATTTCTATCTCATCACCGTTTCAGGCTGCAAATTATTGAAAAACACCTCTTTTTTCGCATGTTCAAAAATGGAAGGGGTCGTACCGCCCCTCCGTCACGAGATATCAAAAAACTGACCTCGGATTCGTGATCAGGGACAAAAGTTACTCCTTAGGACAAAGTTTCACGCAAATCGAAGAGGGGTCGGGGCAACTGCTGTGTGAGTTGGCGGAAAATTATTTTTTTTTTTTTATAAAAATGAACAATTCATTCGGTTTTTTATTTTGTTTCATAAATAAAAAAGGCCTCAAAATTCATATGACTGAGAAAAAGTTCGAAATTTGATTCTATCTATTGATACGCAATTTTTATGGGAAACTTAACTTAAACTTTTATTAAGGGTGCATAATTGCCAAATTTACGGACCCAGTCCTGCAACAATCTGATTGTAATAATAAACAAACTTTGTTGTACAGTAGACTCTCTTACTGTCGATCTTCTCGATATCAATATTGCTCCAGTTGTCAATACATTTTTTAGTCCCTTGAAATAAATTGCTTCGATTTTTCGTTCTATAATTTGAGATCTCCCGTTCTCAACGGACCCTTCATATCGACAACGAGAGAGTCCGCTGTTTATTAATTTGTAGACAGTACTTTAGGGGATGAATTGAAAATTATATCGATAGTTCCCTTAGTTTTGAAGATACTAAAATGCCTGTAACAAAAATCTTTATGTAAAAGCTCAAGCAGCTCAAGCTTTTAAATTTAATAAACAAGTTTTCTTGAGATAAAAAATATGATGGGGTAATCATACTCGTTCTAGTGATTTTGAATATTTCAATGGATTTATTTTTTTAGTTTTAGGTTAGGATTAGTTGTAAAAGTGATTTTTTTTTCTTTTTTACCCAAATGTATTCAATTCAATGCAATAATGTAAAACAATTTGAAGCAAATGTGATCAGTTAATAATAAAACGAAAAATACAACAAAGATGAAGAGCATTAGGCCATACCACTTATCATGTAAAAGAAATGTAATTTTTGTAAGAATGTTCAATAAAGACATATTTAATTTCAAAAAAAAAAATGGGGTAATCAAAAGAAATAAATTCAAAGCAAAGTGATTCGATTATGCAATGTCAAACATAATTTTACTGAATTTATCATTTAGAATAATGAGACTAATATTCATATACAGCAGTTCCATATGGAATTTAAAGAAAAAAATAAAAGTACTTCGATTTGGATCAAAATTGGACTGGAGGTTTCCTGGCCGAAATAATTAGACCCGTTTTATTTGTTTTTTTTTTGCCATTAGGGTGACCTACGCCGTGTTAGGGTGGAAACTTTTTTTTCAAAAAAAAAAACGTAGCTTCGCTTACTTTTTAACTGATTTTAGTTGTCTTGGGCGCAAATGAAAGATGATAAGTTTGACTTTCAAGAAAAAATAGCATGGAGTTTCAAAACTCTAGCCTAACATTTGAAAATGTTTTAGGAAAACTTCAAATGCCGTTTTAAAGATGACTGGACCAAAGAAAAAAAAAATATTTTTAACGGATTTCTCGGACAATTTTACGTACCATATCAAAAAATTGGCGAGGTTTCCAGAATTCCAAGTTTTGATTTTTTGAAAATAAAATATGGGGTTTTTGACGCGACAAAAAATTACCATTACGAGAAAAAACTGCTTTTTTACTAAAACTGCGAAAACTCGAAAATTTCAGGGATGACCTATACATGTTTGAGTACCAAAAATTGCGTATTTTATTTTTTTAATAATTTGCCAACAATTTGAGCTTTCCAACACTCAGATGAGTGCTATATCGAACTTTTCAGCGCTGTAATTTTTGATGACGTAAATTTGGCCTTTTCGTCACTGTAGGAATACAGGTTAAGTATGTATTTTTAAAACAGAATTTATTTTGAAAAAATGATAAAATTTGAAGCGAATGTTAAACAAAACAGAAAAAACTCACAAATAAAAATCTCTCCCCACTTTCTTCCAGATCCCGGAGCTGATCGCCTTCTCGTCCAAGTACATGACGCTGGAGGAGAACGACCTGATACTGACGGGCACTCCCGCCGGGGCTGGCCCCGTCAAGCATGGCGACGTGGTCGAGTGTGGACTTGGTGATATCGTACAAATGAAGTTCCACATCAAGGACGAAGAGTAGCAAACTGTTTTTGCCGTATTTTTCCTGTTTTCATGCATTTTTTGTTTGTTGTTTTTGTAAAACTGTTAGGGACGTTTCGTTTGTAAAATCGTGTACAATTCACAGTTAATAAATCTACTCACTAAACTATTGGACTCGTTACACCGCAGTCACGTTCGTTGAAGATCAGGTCCACTTTGAGTCACCTACCTTGTCGTCACCCAGTAGCGCATCCTGCTCGGAGTCTACACTGGAAGACTCGTGTTTGAAGGTTCCTTTCCTGGAAGGACACGCCAGCACCAACGCGTCACCGCTGCCATACGGAAGATGACACAGCTGGGAGTTCAGCGCAGGGTAATACTGCCGATAACCGACGTAGGCAAGAACCGCTCCGATCATCGAACCCACCGAGATATCCTGCCAATGGTGGTGATAGTCGCAAGTTCGCGAAATTGCAACCATCGCTGCCATCAACAGCGGAGAACCTGCCACCAGCAAGCGCCAAGATTGGCCGCGACCTCTCCGCGTAAAAACGTGCAGCTTGGCGAACAGATACAGCGAAAGGTAGCCCAGGGTGGCAAACGCAACTGTAAAGTGATGATTTCAAAAGTTAGTACCAAACCTCCCAACAACCCTCGTTCCCACGATCCTCAACTTACAGGACGAGTGACCGCTGGGGAAGCTCTTCCGCCCATCCCGAATGTCCCGGTAGTCCCCCGTGCAGACCATATCCTCGCGGAAGTTCCCATCGGGAAAGCACCGCCACAGATAGTCGGGCCGGGGTCGTCCGACGGCGGCCTTGATCGAGTGCGTCACGACGCCGTTCAGGGTGTCCGCAAGCGTTATTCCCAGCACGGCGCACTTGAGCTCGCGGAAGTTACGGCTGTGGTAGTAAAAGGTAAGGAAGACCGCTCCCACCAGGCAGAACACGGACGGATACAGGGTGGTGAGTGGGACGTAGCTCTCGGTGCGCGGGTTCCGGTACAGCCACATTTCCTCCGGGTGGATTTTGCGCACGAACGGGTCCTGGAACTCGAAGAAGCTGCGGAGGAGAGTTGAGTTCAATAGAAGATGTTTAAAAAAAGCTTATTGATGTAACAATAAAAGAAAATATCTGGAGTTTTTTTTTTTTTTTTTGAAAAGGTTTAATAAACAAAATTTCTAGTTTTTGCTTTTTGGGTGTTTTTGAAATCGCTTTGAGTCAGGGGTATTAAAACACCCAAAAAGCAAAAACTGAAAATTTGGTTTATTGGACCTTTAAAAAAAACTCCAGATATGTACCTATAACGGCCGATTAAAAATAATATTTTTTAAGGTTATGTTGGTAACTTTCTGGACCCCGAATTCAAAACCATCCTTGACAGTCATTGCCCCAAGAGTGAATTACACCATCTACAAACTTAAAACTGCTCCAAATTTTTTTAGATTTTTTTTTAAGTCTAAGATGGCGCCCAAAATGTCTGTGCTGAAATATTGAAAAATTGATTTTGAATTTAACTATCCGAAGTCCCATAAAAACCTTCAGATAATCTAGTCTGGACTTCAAAATATCAAAAAAAAATTCAATTCAACCCAAACATGCTAAAATTGATTTTAAACGAAGAGGAATGCATTTGAATTTAATTTCAGCAGATTGCACTTGAATTTTCATTGAAATTTTGAAGTTTCTTGAAAACATATTTTTTGCCTCCTGACTTTTCGGGCGAACTTTGAAGGGATGGGTGACAAGCACTTTAAATAAAATTTGTACCAGCCTATTAAAGCATTTGTGAAATTTTCTCATAATTAAAAAAAAAAACAACATTTTTTAAATTTCAAAATCACGACCAAATCGAAGGCCAAAAAAAACTATTTGAAAACAAATTTTTTAAGCGATGAGCAAAGATAGACACTAATTTCAAATTTATTTTAAAAATTAAACCAAATGCTACAATATTTCGATTGCAAATTAATGTACACATCTCGAACATTTTTAAACCTGTGAAATATAAGTTAATGTTATTTTTGCAGCAAAAAAAAAAAAAAAATGCTGGAAAAACAACGAAAAACTTTAGATAGGCCAAAGACCTAATAGAGCAACGGCAAGGAGCGGCGGAGCCGGATACCCATATTTACACTTAGAATTTCAAAGCGCCCGCCGCGGGATTCGAACCAGCAACCTCTGGTCCAGCGCGCGGTCCAATTGATCCACACGGGCGGGACTACTTTTGTACCCGACCCTCTCCGATTTCGATGAAACTTTTTAGACTTTTTTAGACATGTTATCTGCCGTTCTACGCATAATTGTCCCATGTCAGTTTTTGACGATTTTGACTTTATGCCATTTTTAAGTTTAGTCTGATGTGTACTTTAAGAAAAACACATAAAATCTGGTACTTTGTTCGGAAACTCATCAAAAACAACACCAAGTCTGTTTGTCCCATCGTTGAACTTCTACGCATAATTGTCCCACCAAGTATTTTCTTACACAGAATCATTAGTTTTACTAAGCATTATGTCTTGTTTGCCTGTTGTATAGCAAGAGAATCACAAATAAGGGTGATAAACTGCTAACTGGGGCGATTAGGGACACATAGGGCGAATAGGAACCCACGGGACAATTATGCGTAGAAACACAGAAATCGGTCGAAAAAATTCAATCGTGTTTTTCTCAGTTGTACTTTTTTGAACATGGGACAATTATGCGTAGAACGGCAGTTATCCTAGGCCTATATAAGCCGTTTTTGTGTATATGGAGCCAGTTGCACTCGATAATGACATCAGAGAAGAGCGTAAGTTATTTATGTATGTTTTTATTGTTTATTTAGAAAATTACTGTAGCTCAAAGCCATGACATCGAATCAAAAAGTGGCCAAAGAGATTTTTCAATTTTTAAGTTTGAAAGTTAAATTTAAATGTGATGTCACGATTTTTTTTCGTTCAAAATGTTTGAGGAAATAGCCCAAGATGTCATAAAAAGACTCCCAAAAAATGCAAAATGGTATGTCTCTCCTAAAAATTCCAAAAATCATTTACTAAAACTGTTTTTTTTTTTTTAAAGAGGTTCTAAAAGTCATTTTTTTTTAAAAACCGATAGTGAGAATCGATTTCCTTGACAATTTTACATAAAAGTCTTCATATTGACCATTGCCCCAAGTCCAATCCTTGTGAAGATACAGCCGTTTAAAAAATAAAAATGTTGAAAAAATAGGTTTTTTGGTGATTTTTGCCAATTTCTATAAGGCAGACTTGTTTTTTCATTCTCGAAAAAAAAATTACCGAAAAACTCGTCCAATTTCCTATAAGTTTGCCTATACAACGTTTTTTTATCTGGAAAATGAATTAGTGATATTTTTGCAACTCTGTAAACGTGAAATGAAATAATGAATATAAGCAAATAATGTGAAAAAATTCACGGAAAACTTTAGATAGGCCATTGGTTTTATATTGTTTATTTTATTTTTTTTTTGCAACGTAAAATAACAGAAATAAAGTAAACAAAAGTTGCTCATCGTCATCGTCTGAGTTTAAAAACTTTTTGAATTTATTGATTACTGTTTCTGGAATCTAATTTATAAATTTTTAGCCAGTTGCATTTTTTACTTGTTTGTCTCATCACTAATAAAATTCATAGAAAACACTTGTACAATTGATTATAAACTACTTAGAATACATTTATTACGATAATTCTTGCATTTTTAATTAAATGTGTTTTTTTACAACCTTTAAATGTTCTATCCACAAATCTAAAACAAAAAACATAAAACCTAAGAAAAATATATACAGTCCAGCCTCGATTATCCGAAGGTTTGTATGGGACTTCACGAACATTTTTTTTCGTAATTTTTTTTTTGTTTGCTTACTTTTAACATCAAATTCGAGTTCTATGACCCAATTTTAATCAAATTTGATTGGTTGAGTGCCAAAAAAAAATTAAAGTTCATTTTTCAAATTTCAATATTGCCATTTTGGCCGCCATCTTGGATTTAAAAATTCTAAATCACTTTAGAGTAGTTTAGGGGTCATACTAAAGCTCAACAATAAAAAAAGACAACGAAAAAAAAATATTTTTTTCGTGATTCGATTATCCAAAATTTCGATTCTCCGAAATAAAATTTTGCCAAGGTCTTCGGATAATCGAGCCTGGACGTGACCTGTATTAACCCTCTACTGCCAATTTTTTTTCGAAATTTTTATTTTTCCCGTGTTCAGGAGGTCATTTTAAGCAACTTTTGTTGTACCAAAAACTTTACTTCTCTTGTCTTGTTTTTTTTTGTTTCATTTTCAGTATTTTAATTTGTAATTTGTGCGTTTATTTAAAACGATAACCTGTTAGTTTACAATTTGCATTTATCTTGTTTAGTTTATGTTTGTTTTCGGTAGTATTTGGCCTATTCTACCACCTCCTATCATTACATTTTGCCTATCTAATTTTTTGATGTTGTTAAAGTCACTTTTCCAATTATAGTCTGGGACACTAGAAAAATTACTGCATACTTCTTTAAAATTACATTTTTAAAAACGTTGGCAAAGAAATCACATAAAACATGTAAAACTTCCGACCCATAAATTTTCTAAAATTTTAAGAGTCCTTCTTTACTATGCTTTTTAAAGATCACAAATTGGTTGAAAAATTGATTTTCGGCGATTTTTTAAACCGAAGCCCGTCTTAAGGTGGGGTTGAGTTGTAGAGGGTTAAAGAATTAATTTCAATTTTGCTCATGTTTGACAGAAGTGTAAATTAACTCAAGAGATGAATGTTCACTAGGGTGCCCAAAATATGGGACATTCTTTCAAACCTCGCTCCACAAACTGATTATTGTTCCTTGAGCTATTTTAGGACTCTAGGTCAAATATGAGCAAAATCTCTCTTGATGCACGAGGGTGAGTTTTGTATCGGAAAAATCGGAAAAATGGATTTAAAAAAACCCGCGCTACTTTCATCCAAATATTCTTAAACGTGAGATTTTTATTGAAAATTTAATGTTCTACAACTTTATAGAATAAGCCAAAACTGTAAAACTCGATCCTTAAAAGTTATAAGCGATTTAAAAATGTCATTTTTGCATGAAAAACACTGTTAGAATTAGAGCTTCCAATTTCCCGGGGTTACAAATTTCCCGGGAAACGGGAAATTTTCAACCAATTTCCCGGGAATTCCCGGGAAATTTAAATTTATTGAAAATTGTTTTGATCTTGGTTCTGCTGCAACTAAGCTGTTTAGAACAGCGACTAAAAGGCTAAAACAAGTGTGAAATTCAATTAACAGCTTAACTGCATGTAAAAATTCATAAAATTGCAAGAAAATGTTATTTTTTTCTTATTTTATAAGCTCCAATAGTACAATAAATAAAAAAATGTAATTTTTTTATTAGCAAGGTTATTAGACAGTGAGTAGTGGAACAGCATCTAATTCCGTCGTACCTCTTATGTTGGCAGGTCAGCACTTTGACGTTCAATTACAACTCATTGAAGGCGATTTCAACTGAAATAGAGTGATAAATAGCTCAATAAGAAGTGAGCAAAGGATTTCGTTGGGCCGTACCAAGCCGGTTTTGTGGAGGGGAAATCGACGACGGACCAAATCTTTTTGCTACGCCAAATCCTCCAAAAATGTCGCGAGTACCAGATCCCGACGCACCACCTGTTCATCGATTTCAAAGCCGCGTACGACTCGGTCGATCGCGAAGAGCTATGGAAGATCATGTACGAGAACGGCTTTCCCGGGAAGCTGATCAGACTGGTGAAATCAACGATGGATGGTGCACGGTGCAGCGTGAAGATTTCGGGTGCTATATCCGACCCGATCGAATCGCGCAAGGGACTGCGACAAGGCGACGGTATCTCCGGCCTCTGTTTCAACATTGGGCTTGAAGGTGTTATGAGCCGGCCGGCTTCAACATGCGGGGCACGATTATCAACCGATCCAGCCAATTCATCTGCTATGCCGACGACATGGACATTGTCGGCAGGACGTTCGAGGAGGTGGCCAGGCGGTACACTGAATTGAAGCGGGAAGCAGAAAAGGTTGGATTGAAGGTGAATGTGGCGAAGACGAAATATCTGCTGGCAGGAGGAACCGAGTCCCTTAGGGCTCGCATAGGACCGAGCGTGACGATCGACGGCGACGAGTTCGAGGTCGTGGAGGAGTTTGTGTACCTCGGATCATTGGTAACGTCGGACAACAACTGCAGCAGAGAAATTCAGAGGCGCATCATCACCGGTAGTCGTGCCTACTACGGACTCCACAAGACCCTACGGTCTGGTCATCTTTCCCGGCGTACAAAGTGCACCATGTACGAAACGCTGATAAGACCGGTCGTTCTCTACGGGCACGAGACGTGGGCGATGCTCGAGGAGGACCTGCAAGCACTTGAAGTTTTCGAACGGCGAGTGCTTAGGACGATCTTTGGTCATTGTAATCCGAGCACTCGTTGGTGAAGGTTGTCTGAATCAACATGACTCGTCGCGTCCCGGCGCAAAACGCCGGCAATATTGCCCTACCTGCGGCTCAAGCAGGCAAAAAAGTGGGAATTTCCAAAAGGAAGGTTGAGGCCTCAACTGATGTCCAAAAACCGGGGATTTCCAAAAGGAAGGTGCTTTTGGAAGTGACATCGAACAGCAAAAAGACGAAAAAGATCGACGGTACTGTACCGATGGATGAGGAGGAGGAGAACTCTTCGTCGCACGAGGAGCAGCTATTGAAGAACAACAAGTTTGCTGGACTGCCTGACGAGGACCAGGTAGCGGAAGCAAAGGAGAATGAAGTGAAACAGCGAAAGGAGAAACTGCCTCCTTTTTATGTGAGGCAATCAGCAGCAACGATCGACTTTCGAGCGGGGCTGGTTGAACTCATCAAGTCTGGGAAAGTCCTAGGCAACATTCGTCTGTGTCAGGACGGATTTAAGGTGCTGGTGCAATCCAGGCAGCACTATCAACTGGTCAAGGATTACTTGACCGAAAACGAGGCGGAGTACTTTACCCATGATGTCGTCATGGATAAGCCGTACAAAATCGTCGTCAGAGGTCTGTACGACATGCCAGTGGAGGAATTAGCTGCCGAGCTAAAAGTTTTGAAACTGGATGTGTTGGCCGTGCACAAAATGAGCCGACGCAACAAAGACATCAAGTACCGTGACCAGCTCTACCTGCTGCATTTGGCTAAGGGATCGACGACGCTTCCTGAGCTGAAGGCGATTCGAGCGGTTTTCAACATTATCGTGTCGTGGGAGCGATACCGACCAGTGCATCGTGACGTCACACAATGCTTCAACTGCCTGGGTTTCGGGCACGGAGGTAAGAACTGCCACCTGAAGCGTCGTTGCGCCAAATGTGGTACCGATGCGCACATCACATCCCAGTGCATCCAAGATTCGCTGGTGAAGTGCCTCAACTGCAACGGTGAGCACTCGTCAACCGACCGAAAGTGCCCCAAGAGAGCTGAGTTCGTGAAAATTCGGCAGCAAGCATCGACGAAGAATCAGCCTCAGCGTCGTAGAACTCCTCCAGCCCTGGTGGAGCAAAATTTTCCACCTCTTCAACCGCGACGCCAGGTCCCGAACTTGGCACCGTTGCCGTTGGATCCCAGGAAGAGAGCTGAGATGAATCATCCACGGCCGGGTTCCAGCCAGGAGCCGAGACCGCCACCACCGGGCTTCAGCCAGGAGCCAAGACCAACCCAAGAACCAGCAGTTGAGGAAAATGGTAATGATCTTTACACCTCAACCGAACTCCTCAATATTTTCAAACAGATGTCCGCTGCACTGCGTGGATGCAAAACCAAGACCCAGCAGATTGAAGTGCTGACCTCGTTCGTCATCCAGTATGGATCGTAGGTCCCTCAAGCTGCTGAATTGGAACGCTTGCTCCATTAGGAGGAAGAATTTAGAGCTGGTGGATTTTCTTCGCGAGAAGGAGATCGACGTAGCTGCCATCACGGAAACTCATCTGAAGCCCGGTGAAAAAGTTTATCTGCAAAACTACAAGATCGCGACGCAGCTCGATAGGACCACCTCTGGAGGAGGAGGTGTGCTTGTCGCTGTTCATCGTGATCTCAAGCCACGCCGGCTGCCACACTTTAAGCTGGACATCATCGAGGCCGTTGGAGTGGAAATTCCCACTTCGGTTGGCCCAGTACTCTTCATTGCTGCATACTGCCCACGTCAGGTGAATTCCAGAGATGGTTCAGCAGCAAAACTGAAGGGCGATATCCAGAAGCTGACACGGCGGAGCGCAAAGTACATCATCGCTGGTGACCTCAACGCGAAGCATGAAGTTTGGGGCAACAGCAGGAGGAATCGGAACGGAGTGATTCTGCACAACGATCTGCAAAACGGATACTACAACGTTGTGAGTCCGGATCGTCCAACGAGGGTGGCTCGGTCTGGGAATCACTCAATCATCGACTTCTTCATTACCAATATGGCTGAGAACGTGGCTCATCCTGAGGTGTTTGAAGAGTTGAGTTCTGATCACTATCCGGTGGTTGTGGAGGTTGGAGCTTCCGTTACTCCGCAGCGGCAACCAACCCGGAAAGATTACCACAACGTTGACTGGCAGCAGTTTCAGCAAGTGGTCGACAGCAACATCGACTATGATCAACACCCGGAAACTTCTGCCGATATTGATCGTTCGCTGGAGGTGATCCAGCAGGCTATCAACCAAGCAGAGGCTGCCAACGTTCGGGAGGTTCCTGTTAATTTTAAGGTAACTGATATTGACGTAGATACTAAACACTTGATTAGACTTAGGAATGTTTATAGGAGACAATATCAACGGACTGGGGACTATGACAAAAGATTTCAGTGAACAATTTGAACAAAATCATACAAGACCGACTTGACAATATCAGAAATCAAGAATTTTCAAAACATGTAAGCCAGCTTGGGAATTATTCAAAACCATTTTGGAAACTTTCAAAAGTTCTTAAAAATAAACCAAAGCCTATTCCTCCTCTTATTGTTGAGGATTCTCCTTTGATTACATCCGAGGAAAAGGCAAATGCACTTGGGCTTCATTTTGTTAGTTCTCATAATCTTGGCGCTTCCATGACCAGCCGTAAAGAAACATCAGTTGCCAATAGTATTTCAACAATTAATAACTCTACCTTTGAATTTCCTGCAGATTCCCATGTTTCTGGTGAGGAAGTCAAAGTTGCAGTAAAACAAATGAAAAATATGAAAGCTCCTGGCTTTGATAACATTTTTAATCTGGTGTTGAAAAAACAGAGTGATCAGTTCTTTCAACATCTAGCCAATATTTTCAATAAATGTTTGCAACTTGGTTACTTCCCTACCAATTGGAAGCTGGGCAAAGTCATACCAATTTTGAAGCCTCAAAAGATCCAACATCGCCAACAAGTTATCGTCCCATTAGTCTTTTGAGTAGTCTGTCCAAACTCTTTGAGAAGGTCATCTATTCAAGGCTTTTGGATTTTACCAACGATAATAATATAATTTTGAATGAGCAGTTTGGCTTCCGAAAGGGGCATAATACTGCTCATCAGCTTACGAGAGTAACTAAAATCATCAAGCAGAACAAGCTTGAGTCTAAATCAACTGCTATGGCTTTGTTGGATGTTGAGAAGGCTTTTGACAATGTTTGGCATGATGGTTTGATACATAAACTGTATTTATACGGTTTTCCAATGTATCTTATCAAAATTATCCAGCACTATCTTTCGGAGAGATCGTTCAAGGTTTTTCTGAATGGGATTGCTTCTGGATTATTCAACATTGATGCTGGGGTTCCCCAAGGAAGTATTCTTGGCCCACTTCTGTACAATATTTTTACATCTGATTTGCCTACTCTTCCTGGTAATGGTGTGTTGTCACTTTTTGCTGATGACACTGCCGTTATTTATAAGGGTAAAATAACCAGATATTTAGTTGGCCGTCTTCAGAAGGGTCTTGACGTTCTTTCCGAATACTTTGGCGACTGGAAAATTCGCATTAATGCAGCCAAAACTCAAACCATCATTTTTCCACTTTCCAAATCGGCCAGATTTGCCCCAAAGGATGATGTTTTGATAAAAATGAATGATGTTTCGATACCCTGGTCAAAGGAAGTTGTCTATTTAGGTCTCATACTTGACTCGAAACTATTGTTTCGGCAGCATGTAGACAAAATATTGAACAAGTGCAGCATTCTCATCAGGTGTTTGTATCCTTTAATTAACAGAAAATCAAAGCTATCTTTGAAAAATAAGTTAGCAGTATACAAACAAATAATTTACCCCGTTATTGAGTATGCAGTACCTGTTTGGGAGTGTTGCGCTAGAACTCATAAATTGAAGCTCCAGCGTGTCCAAAACAAGGTACTCAAAATGGTTTTGAATGTTCCTGGCTGGACAAGATCAAGTGAGGTTCATGAATTAGCAGAAGTAAAAACGTTGGATCAGAAGATTCAAGAGAAATGTTTGAAATTCAGGGAAAAATGTGCTATATCTGAATACCCCTTGATTCAAGGATTGGTTTAGTTTATGGTATGTTTAAGTTAGTTTTAGGTTAGGTTATGTTTTCTTAACATTTTTTTTTTCCTCATTGTACCTAGTGTTACAAAAATGATAAATCATATACTTTTAAAGTTATGAAAATGAACAGTGTTTAAATCACGAAAAGCAAACTAAAGCTGAAGAGCCACAGCTGACCACTTATTATGTAAACCAAATGTAATTATTATAAGAAAGATTCAATAAAGTATATTTAATTCAAAAAAAAAAAAAAAAAGGACGATCTTTGGCGGCGTGCGTGAGAACACGGTATGGAGGAGAAGGATGAACCACGAGCTGGCGCAACTCTACGGCAAACCAAACATTCGGAAAGTCGCCAAGGCTGGCCGGATCAGGTGGGCCGGACACGTCGCGAGAATGCCGGACGCGCTGGATGCGCGCCAACCGAACCAGACTATCAATCCGGTGAAGTTGGTGTTCAATTCGGAGCCGTCTGGAACGCGGCGGAGGGGGGCGCAACGTGCAAGGTGGTTAGACTAAGTGGAGGAAGATCTTCGAAGTGTGGGAGTTCCGAGTTGGAATTGGAGAGTAGCAGCCCAAGACCGAGTTCAGTGGCAGCGCATCTGGAGACAGCTCATGACCCGGGGGTTGTCTGAGCAGTAAAAGTAAAGTAAAGTAAGTAAGAAGTGAGCAAGCAAGTTACTTTTAAAAGCTTTGCAAAATTAGTTGTTTAAATAGAAAAAAATGCAAATTGGTTGGAGTTAGGAGCGAGTGCTTAACCTGCGAAACCTACGAGAATTTCTCCTAAAATGAATCCCATACTCCACGATTAAACAAATTATTTTCTTGCTTCTGTGACCAGTAAAAGAGAGCGTGGTTTGATACATAAAAAAGAAAAAAAAACATGCAGAAATTATGTTTTTCATGACAAATAACTTTTCTAAAAAAAGTCTTACTTAAGTTTCCCGTAGCTTCAAAAATTAATATTATCTGATATCAAAGTGTTTGATAATCTTATTAATTGTAGGGGAGAGTGGGGAGACTTGATCCCCGGGGACACTTGATCCCAAGCCTGTATCTCGTCAGCATGTAAGTAAAACAATAAGCTTTGTTCTAGAAAGTTGTGCGAAATTGACTAAAACTCATTGTAGAAAACAAAGAAAAAAATTTAAAAAATGTTTAGATTGAGTTACACACATATTTCTAAAAAGTGCTGCAAAAAACTTCCAAGAGATCTTTTTTCTTTGTTTTGATAAGTATAGAAAACACTCTAAAATTAATCAAAAAAATATTTTTTATACATGAATTGTTTGATAAACATGTCAACTCCAAAACCCTTACGCAGTGGACGTTAAATTTATCGTCAAACTATTATTACAATCAATAGTTTAAAAAAGTGCGTTTAGGGAGACTTGATCCCTGCATTTTTACAGTCACTGGAATCAGCCTCAAGATGAAATAATTGGGCTGGGTTTTCATACATAGTTTCCTTTAGTATAGTTGTACATAACTTACTGCAGTTTGAACCATTTTTCAAAAGTTTTGTAAACAAAAATTACCAGTTTTTGTAAACATGCTCAATTTTGGTCTAAAAAAGTAAATTTTAAGTTTTTAAATATTTTGCATGCTAAACTTGTTTTATTTTGAACACAAACGTACAGGTTTAATGTGAAATTGCTGTATCTTATAGAAAATTATAAGTTTGGATGAATAAAAAACATTTTGCTCAAGATTTCTTCAAAATGTTGAAAGGGGGATCAAATTTCCCCCAACATTTTGAAAATGCCGGTTTAAAATATTTTTTTAAAAAGCTTGGCATTATTCGAAGAGTTTATCTGATGAAATACCCTTATCAGCCAAACATAGTTGAATGTTTAAGCTTTCAATTCATGCAAAAAGTTCATAGTTTTGTGAGAAATTGACAGAGTTATGTGCGATACAAAAAAAGGGGATCAAATCTCCCCACTCTCCCCTATATGAGCTATAAATTAAATTTAATTGAACAAAATCATCTTCATTAATTTTTCTCTGAGCATCTAAAAAAAAGGTTCCAAAAAGTATAGAAAATGTGTACTTTTGCTTAAATTTCGGGAATTACCGGGAAATTTACAAATTTCCCGTGAAACGGGAAATATATTTTTTCGGGAAATCCCGGGAATTCCCGGGACGGAAAATTGGACGCTCTAGTAGAATGTATGAGGCATTTTGAGAAACTTTTTATTTTAATTTTGTTTAAATTTTTTTTTCCCTGTTTTTGTTTTAATTCATGTTTATTTCTTGTACCGTCATCAGGGGTGGCATTGAGTCTGGGAGGTGAGATTGGGTCATACAAAAAAACAGAAATTCCTGTGACCCAATATCACCCCCAGACCCAATGTCGCCCCTTATGACGTTACTCAGCATAATACATTTTGTTTAACTTCTAGTGACGAATTGTGAAGATCTTTTAATCTATCGCTTTATCGGAAATCGTTGGTTGCTTTAATTTGTTATATACCAAGTGAGAATTTACGAGAGCTAAAATTAAATTACAAAAAAAACTGCAAAAAAACTGCTTTGCAATGTTATAGTTTTTGCTTGAAATATTTAATTTGATGCGCAGGCTTTGTTCAATAAAATTATAAATCAGCTTGTGGCAATATAAACTTCGTCATGGGACTTGGAACTAATGCTTGGCCTTTAATATTTATTATTACCATCTGATAGGTATAAAACCAATTACCGATCAATTCATGTGCATGTGCAAGAAAAACGGATTCCTTAAAAAAAAATAATGACCCGCTCTGCTCACTAGTCAACATCCTGCTCAAATTAAACAAGTCATTGAAGTATTTTTTTTTGTACTTCTCTAATTTAAGAGTTTGTTTCAAGATTTTATGATCATCGTCTGACGACTGAATCTTCCATATTGAGTGTCTAATGAAGCTCTCTTGAACTTGCTAACTAGTCCCATCCACTAGAACGACAGATAGTAGGTACACATGCTAAACTAAACAAACCAAGTCATCTGAGTAAACAATACTAAACACTTACATGTACACCGCAAACAGCGCCAACCGGAGGATGATTTCCTGGAACAGGTTGATTTCCGGGCCGGAGTTGGATCGCTGGGTCGCGGCCGCGGTCGCCGTCGCCGTCACGGTCCCGGTTCCGCCGTTTCTGTTCATCTTGTTTTGTCAATTTAACCCGACCACGTCATCCGGAACTTGCCAAAAATGTTTTCCAGTTTGGCACACTATTTCACGAAACTAGTTTCGAGCCGCGACGATTGGAGAAAGTGACTTCAGAGGGAATAAATTTAGAGGCTCCAAAAATTGGTATCGATGCTCTTCCTGGGTGGATGATTTTTGACACTCTTCACCTCCGGCGCTGGCTTCGACCCGACTGTGCACGGTTTAGTCACACAAAGCCGTCATAGCGGGTTACCTGCTTTTTTTTTTGTTACAATTTTTTTTTTCATTTTATTTCCTCTTCTATTCTCTCCGTCTCGCGGAATGAGGCATAATCACACGGCGTGGCCTGCGACAGCGTGAGAGCATCGTGAGAGTTTCTCCATTCTCTGCTCTCAGGTTCGTGCAAAAACATCACCACACCAACGAATCAGCTGATGAGATGTTGTGTGTACGAGAGGAGCCAGTTTGGAATACGTACCATACTACTGCAACGGTAAAATGGTGTGCTGAATGGATCTGTTAGGGATGGCATGATTGTGAGCTGAAGAAATTTTATGAATTTAATTTCAAATGCAAGGAATGTTGGTCACGTACTTGAAATTTTGGAGTTCTTTTTAAAAAGTCCAATAAACCAAATTTCCATTTTTTTGCTTTTTGGGTGTTTTTGAAACCGGTTTGAGTCAGGGGTGTTAAAAAACACCCAGAAATCAAAAACTGAAAATTTGGTTTAAACTCCAGAATTGATGTTATTGCGAGCAGCAATGCTATGGGATTTGAGAAGACCCTCTCAGAGTTGAGCAATTCGGGAGAGCGCTGGTAGCACTGCTCGTGAGAGTTCGGACATTATTTTTACTTCGCGTCTTTTTGTATTTTTTGCCTGTTTCGGTCCATAAAATATGTATAAAAGTGACGATAATAATTAACCCTCTAACGCCCAGAGCTGTTTGCTTATCGTAAAAATAGTAAATGGCATAATTTTGGTACAATAATGCAGGAAATACTTTACTTTGACCCACAAGCATCGAATTGGGACAAAAAAGTAGAATTTGAAGTGGTGCACCAGAGCACCATCAGGAAGATGAGCAACTTTTTTTTAAACCACAAAATCTCGTTTTCTTCAAACATATTGGTTCACTTGTTTGAAAACGCTTCGAAATGTGTTAAAAACAACTTATTCTTTGCTGTAAGACCATATTTATTTAACTACAAATTCTAAAATCTCTACATTTTCAGGTTTCTTTGATTGGCTCATTCAAAACCCACAAACAACCGAAAAACGAAACTATTGGCACTACGCCCCCCGGGGCATGGCCTTCCTCTAACGTGGGATTTCTGCTCCAGCGCCTCTGACAAGACAGGAGAAACCGGGACCGACGTTTTACTTCACCATCCGATAGAAGCTCAGTGGATAAGGCGGGAATCGAACCCGCGTCTCATAGCATCATCCGGATCGGCAGCCGAAGCCGCTACCCCTGCGCCACGAGACCCACCACAAACAACCATTTTCATGAAAAATGAGGAAAATAATAAAACTGTTGGTCTAATAACAATGTTTTATCTTGTTTATGAATAGTCAAAACGTTTATAAACTTTTGTTTTGATAAAAATTAGCTTTTTCTGTAATTTAGAAAAAAGTGCTCCTGAATATTTAGTTGCTCATATGCCTAGGTGGTGCTCTGGTGCACCAAATGAAAAAGGTTGAAAAACACTTAAAACCGGTTCAAACTCACAATGTTATTCACAGGGGTTCTTGTCCAAGGTTCAAATGACAGCAAAACATTTTTGGTTTAATAAAATTTTGTGTTTGGTAATTTTTACGGGCTTTCGAAAACAGGTCTTATTTATTTCCCTAAAATTGGCCCATTTTTGTTAACATTTCACACTGTAACTTTGCTTGTGCTTAACCAAATTTGATGAAATTTGGGGAGATGTTAGTTGTTGTATTACGTTATTTATCACCATGCCATAGTTTCGTAGTTTATGGACACTCCCTACAAACGTCATTCATTCACGCGCGCTTTCTCTTTCTTTCTCACTTTTCATTCATTCTGTATCCGAGTGCCGAGCAGTACAGTCGTGTCAATAAACGTTAGTTTGTTAAGTTAATCAAACTTGTTTTAATTGACTACCAAATAAAACATGGTGTCAGAAGCACTCGTGGACTAAAGGTGATTTCCGGCGTCATTTGAAATCGCGGAAAGTGTTCGGCGAGGAAAAGTTCGATCGAGCGACGAAGAAAATCATCAGCGGAAGTGATCGCGAAGCAGTTGCGCAGTGAAGAGCGAACTTGTTTGATCCTGTCCAGCGCCATATTTTTCTTTAACGTCGTGTCGAGGCGAAGTGTTTTCCCACAAAATGGATTCAAAGCAGTTTGCCGAGTTTATGGGAAAGTTCCAGGAGATGATTGGATCGTTGAAGAAGGCGCCGGCTGCGCCTGTAGAAAGACCGGCGGCAGTGGCATCGGTTCCTCTTCCGCCTCCGCTGGAACTGGATGGAGACATGGAGAGAAACTTCGATTTTTCGAAGAAAGTTGGAAGTATTACGCCAGTGCAGTTGGGATGGACAAGTGGCCAGAGGCTCAAAACGAGCAGAAAACCAGCATCCTGCTGTCGGTGGTTGGAACGGAGGCTTTAAAGAAGTATTTCAACTTCGAACTGACCGCCGTGGAGAAGAAGGACCCGAAGCTGGCATTGGCGGCGATCAAGCGGAAAGTTGTACGTGAGCGGAACAAGTTCATCGATTGGTTTGATTTCTTCTCGCTGTCTCAGGGGATGGAGGAAAGAATCGATGACTACTTGTGTCGATTGAAGTCGCAAGCGAAGGTGTGTAAGTTTGGAGTCCTGGAAGAAGATTTGCTGAAGTACAAGCTCGTTACGTCGATCAAATGGTCGAAGCTGCGCACGAAGCTGTTGACGATGCAGAATCTGACGGAGGCACAAGCAGTTGATTTTTGCCGCGCGGAGGAAATTGCCGAGCAGCACCCGATTTCCGAGCAACGAAATGCAAGCGTGAACAAAGTGAAGAAGCATGCAAAAAAGTGCAAGTTTTGTGGCGAAATGCATGACTTCACGAAAGGCAGTTGTCCAGCGTTCGGCAAGCGGTGCTATCGTTGTGGCGGAAAGAATCATTTCGAAGCAGTGTGCAAGGCAGAGCGTCGGAAGAAGCTAAAGCGGAAGTCTCGTGTGCAGAAAGTGCTTGTGGATAGCAGTACCGACGGTGACTTGACGGAGACGGAGTCGACGAGCAGCGAAAGTGCAACAATCGGAAAAGTTTCCGATGGAAGTGGTCGGCATGTTGAAGCTAATCTAGACATGCGCATCGCTGGAAAGTGGCAGTCAGTTCAGTGCGAATTGGATACAGGAGCAAACGCCAGCCTCGTGGGACACAGTTGGTTACAGCGGATGACCGGGAAAGCCCACAGTGATCTTCAACCGTCGAAGTACCGCCTTCATGGCTTTGGTGGCGGCGAAATTCCTGTGATCGGTCAGACGACTATCCGTTGTCGACAATACGGCCGTAAGTACAACCTAGTCCTACAAGTGGTCGATGTTGAGCAAGGTCCGTTGCTATCTGCGCACGTGTGTCGCACTTTGGGCTTCTTAGAGTTCGGCAAAATGACTCGCGTCAACATGCCGGTTTCTACCAAGCGCAGCATCTGCCGCATTGAGGCTCAGTGTGGAGGTTGCGTTGCCGGGCAAGATCGTCAACCAACAAGAACGCGCCACGTGAGATACCGCTGTGATTGTACGACAGGCGGCCCGCGGCAGACGCAGACGGATGATCCAGTCCGCGCACGGCGAAGCACGAATGGTGCTAGTGTTCTGCTTGGCCGCTACACGAAGTTTTCGAGACTTGGTGAGTCCGGATCCACGTAATGAACCCAACACGCCCAAGATAACCCACCAAATCTCGATACCAGTCATCAAGCTTTTTGCCTCTAGCAGTCACACATCATCCGAACAAGCTCCAGTGGTCTTCAGAAACATCCAGCATTTTGTGGTTTAGTTTTAGTTCTTTATTTTTAGTTACACATTAACCTCATTCTCAAGCACAGTTCTTTTTAGATTTCTTTTGATAAAACAGGGAAGATGTTGTATTACGTTATTTATCACCATGCCATAGTTTCGTAGTTTATGGACACTCCCTACAAACGTCATTCATTCACGCGCGCTTTCTCTTTCTTTCTCACTTTTCATTCATTCTGTATCCGAGTGCCGAGCAGTACAGTCGTGTCAATAAACGTTAGTTTGTTAAGTTAATCAAACTTGTTTTAATTGACTACCAAATAAAACATTAGTATACATCGAGGGGGACGTCACTCCGCGATAACACACTAAAACGCACAAAAACGAGCTCGAAAAGCATCAACGCTACTCATCGTGCCGAGTTTTCACATAACGCCACCTCAAAGCAAGTTATCGCAAGTTAACGCGCGTTAAAGCGAGTTAAAGCGGCCAGCGTCTGCTCGACTTTTTAACCAAACCAAATCGATCTTGCAACCTTGCCGTCTTGCCGTCGAGCAGTTTTTGATCGGGTTTGGCAACTCGGTGTGTTTGTTTTGGTTTATTACTGCAGTTTTCGTAAATAAACAAAGCAATCGGTGAGTTTTTGCCGACTCCGTGACAAAATCGCTGCAGGTTTGTGCCGCTCCGCTGGTGGTCCCACTGGGCAGGAATCGTCACCGTGGCAGGTGGAACCGAAGGTGAACTAGTTCGTGGTACGAGGATATGTATGCCATCCACGATGCCATCGGTGCGGGTCCAGCGAATCCGTTTTTGACGGAGCAGATGCTGGTGCCAAAGATGCTTCAGGGTTTATGGATTTCCAAAGCTACGAGACGCGTTTGATCCGTCGGTGGAGGAAGAACCGAATGGCGGTTGTGGGGCACTTGCAGGCCGCGAACGGGAAGGTGGTGTTTGAATCATCGAGCGCGAATCGGGAGGGATAAGTGAAAAAAGATGTAGAACGACAAGCCGGAAAACGTCGATGGGTGTTTGGGACCATGGAGCAAACACGAGTATGAAGAAATTGTGTCAAGACCGAGCGGGTTTCAATAGTGAAGATGATGGCCAAGAAGTATTGTCGGAACCGCGCCAATCGAGTCTGTGTGGCACTCAAAGTTTTTGTTATCGATCGTTTCTGCAACCGCCGCACGACGTTGGGGTTAATCTGGGCAAATATTGTGCCCCCTAAAGGTGCTTCCTTTTAAAGGGTCACATTTACACCTAGACAGGTCACATCAAAGGCATTTCCGCCATCCGGTTGTTCATCTGGCTCATCTCCTGTTACCCTGCAGCATGGACGCCCGGATCAAGATCTTGGAGGTTTACAACGACCGGCGTTGCTTGCGAACCTACTGGGACCACCAGCAGGCCGGGCGGCGATACAACAAACAGCAGCTTAGAAGATCATTTGCGCGAGTCTGAGTAGATTGAACTGAAAATAATTGGATACAAAACCTCTAATTTCTTCTGTTACAGTGGGACACCCGCAGTGGCGACATCGTCCAGGAGTACGACCACCATCTGAGCGCGGCGAACACGATCACCTTCGGCGAATAGAACCTCATGCCAGCGATGGTGATGGCAACTGTTTGATGACATGTACGAACAGCTAGCCTACGTAAACGGGTCCGGATCTACCTGGAGGTTCAAGTGTTTTAATTCTGATTCTTTTGCAGACTGACAGCAATAGTCGTTCGCTGATTCTCGAGTTTCTTCTGCTCCTCACGGATACAAATGGTCACCCGGATGCGTCAAACGGAGATCCGGTGTTGATCTTGGACCATTGTGAGAACATCACCAACAGTAACAGTTTGCCGGCACCGTTGGCGGTGCTGGCGGAGTTCAACAAGGGTTGCAACTTCATGCTGGATATTCCCAAGCTACGGCCTCGTTGGCACCACCTTTCTCAAGCTAAACAAGGCCACCAATAATATGCGGCGCATCGCCGAACCGTACTTCACTTACGGTTACCTTTCGCTCAATTCGATCCGCAACTTGCTCTACAAGCGTGGCTTAGTCAAGCATCGGTATCGCGGCCGGTACATCACGATCACGGACAACTTTGAGTTTGAGCGCTAGACGCACTCAACCAGTTATTCACCACGCTCGACGAAAACAGATTTATTACAAAGGATTTGAATAAAACTATAAAAAAAGAATTAATTGATTTATGCACGTTAGTTTCCCTCAGCGGATGCTATTTTTATAAAAGAAAACGCATCCCACTCAATATCACACCAAAATTTATTAGTCGCTGTTGCAATTGTATAACTTTTTCCAAAGTGTTGCGTCTAAGTTTTGCACGGACGGTCAAGTTTTACACGTGATTCTAGCTCGAGTCTTTCTTGAACTGAACGCAACCGATTCTTCCTCTTTTACTTGCTCATAAGCGTGTCGGTTTTACTAGTCCCGATTTAAAGAAAAGAAACTCCCTTCTTTATTCCCGTGCACCTTCCCGTCGTAATTCTAGTCTAGTCTAGTTTTCAGCACTGCTTTCCAAATTGGACGACGATCCTTCGTGGTTGCAGAACCGGACGAACCCGGGATAGCATCGAAACATCCTTTCATGAGTTTGGGCAGTTCTCGTTTGATTTTTCTATGGACTGCAATGATTAGGTAGATAAAAATAAGCTTAGCAGCAAATTTAAAATCCTAATTTTATGTATTTATCCTACCATTTTCTTCGCTTCCTCCACGTTCCTTGATGGATGTCTTGAAGGTCTTGTCCAGCTTGTTTCAAAACCGTTCAGCATCACGTGGCACAGGATAATTGTGAATCGAATGATATTCCGGACAGATACGAATAGCACACCAACAGATATTCGAACGAATATCGCTCTGATTTCCGTGCACCGGCGTCAACCACGGGTAAAAGTCCGGAACCGATGTCAGCACCTGCGCTGCACAAAGTAGATCACGTAAGATCGGTCGTTCAGAGTGGAATCCTTATACCCCTCGAAAAGACGACGTTCTCAGCAGACACTTAATGTACAGTGGTAGCGATTTCACGCAATTCGGCAAGACGAGCTGGTCGGCGGACGTAGACGATGCCCAGTTCTTCCGGTAGCAGGCCAAAATCTGGGCCGCCCTCATGATCAGGCTGTCCTTGATTGCCTACGGCTTATTATCCTGCAGCTTGAACAGGCCCTGCTTGGCGAAGA
Source organism: Culex quinquefasciatus (assembly GCF_015732765.1). Taxonomy (NCBI): domain Eukaryota; kingdom Metazoa; phylum Arthropoda; class Insecta; order Diptera; family Culicidae; genus Culex; species Culex quinquefasciatus. The sequence continues at coordinate 7,715,546 of NC_051863.1, read as the reverse complement.
ACAGATTGGTCGTATCCAAATCGCTACTGCGGAAAATATCCACCAACTGGTTGCACGTCTTCAGGCTCAGATTAAACACGCGCAGCTGGCGCTGGTCCGAGCAGGATGTGAACAGCAGGGCATGAACATTTCCTGTCGGAGGAGAAGGTTAGGTTCTGTGTAAGCTTTTAGTAGTTAACCTTTACCTGGACATCTCCGACGACCGCCATCTGGGACTGTAAGTGATGAAGCTTCATGGACCTTAATCGAAGCACGCTCCTGTCCCTCATCCACGGGCAAGTGACGAATGTTGTTCTTGAACTCCGCGCACAGCAATTGAACCAGCCCGGCCTTATTGTCAATCACGAACAGCATCGCCAGTACCTTCGACGGGCTGTTATTCCGGCAGTAGTCCTTGGTGATCACAATGTCGTACGTTCCGGGCACTGGAACAACGTCCGCCGTCGATGAAGTGGATTTACGGACACATGTAGGCCGTGTATCGAATCGGTCCCAACTCGCCAAAATTGACAATCGGATGGATCAGCTCCTTCTCGACGGCACGGACAGGTGAAACGATCAACTCGGACAGAACGGTACTCTGCTTTATCATGTCCGTGTTGACCGGGAAGTGGGACATCGACGAATGCATGAAACACTGTCCAGAGCATCCCTGGTTCTGGTCCTGGGTGATAAACTTGGTGGTGACCAAAGGCGCACTAGTCCGGCCGCGTTCGTCGCAGACTCTCCACCGTACGACCGCTGATTCTTGCTTATTTCCTGAATCGAATAGGGCATGTTGTCCGGATCAAGACGATTCTGGACCGGTGGTGCCAGTGCAGGTGGATAGTACGGAACGGTGAAACCGGTTCCATTTCTGGGCTCAAATATGGTCCATCTACGATAACAACAGCCAGTCGGAATTCTTCAACCGATCAAGCTTTTTTCGACTGTCAAAACAAACTGCTCGAATGATTTGACAACGAGAACTGTCATTTCCTCGTGACAGATCTCGCTGTCAAAAAAAATCGAGCAGTCTGATGTGTGAACGCATAAAAAGGTATGCCAAAAAGCAAGTTATCGCGGTTAACGCGCGTTAAAGCAAGTTAAAGCGGAAAGGTGAAAGTGAACGCTGCAAAGGTTTGAAAAGGAAGCTTTATCGCTCGGCTAGCGCGGAAGTGACGCACCCCTCGGTATACATTCTACATGAACACCTGCAACTTAAAGCACCATGAAAAGTTGTGTCAGTTCCGAGATTTTTGAGTTCAAAGTTTTGGTGCTCTGGAGTAACCATGGGCGGGAAAGGGTTAATAACAACGCGTTGTAGTGGAAGAATATCGAGTTCTAAGGATTTCCCTTGAATTTCGTCGAAAAAAGACAATTTTGTGTATCGGCCTAGCAGTGGTTTTGTTTTTGTTTTTCGCGCGACGTTCATTTTCTTTTGTTCCCACGGGAGCTGTCAAAAAGCTCGCGCGCTCGGGCGGTTGTTGCAGGAGAGCTTTCAAGCCTGGTTGCCAAATAAACGGTACAGGAATCTGTAAATCAGATTTGGCAATGTTTTGTCACAGACTTTTCCTACGGTTTGTGCGTGCCGCGATAATTTTGTTTTAAGGAGAAATTTGTATGTTTTGCGGTCGAACCAGTGTTTGTTCGTGGTCTTGTTTACCACAATATGACTAGGACGACAGGATGTGTTCCGAAGCAGCATGAGGAAGCTCAAACTGCTCGTGATTGAGGACCCGCAGCTGGAAGACCGAAGCTGCAAAAAGGACTAAAGGATGTTTCAGAAAATTGGTGAGATCTATCCAAACTGAATCTTTCAACTGTTGCATATTTTCTGATCATTATTAAATACGCGCTAATCCCTGTTTTGCATTATGGGATTGGAAGTTTAAAGATAGATCGAGAGTCCTTCTGATTCTTGCTTCTATGTTTAGGCGGGGCCAGACAATGCCCAATGACCTCGGAATTGGACCACAAGGAGCTCTGTCATTCTGAAATGGGTCATTGGAAGCAGCGCGAGGGCTATCACCACCTAATACCCGGGACTGAGCTTATCTCATCAGCATAAACAAAGCCTGATACAAATTATACTTTCCCATAATTTCGCTGCCGGCCAGCGGGTATTGGATTGGACCACACACACACACACACACACCCTCTCAGAGTTGAGCAATTCTCTTAGATTCCAGTCAATCGTTTTTTTTTTTGTATTTTTTTAATCCGACTGAAACTTTTTTTGGTACCTTCGGTATGCTCAAAGAAGCCATTTTGCATCATTAGTTTGTCCATAATTTTTTTCCTTGTAAATTTGGTAGCTGTCCATACAAAAATGATGTATGAAAAATAAAAAATCTGTATCTTTTTAAGGAATTTTTTGATCGATTTGGTGTCTTCGGCAAAGTTGTAGGTATGGGTAAGGACTACACTGAAAAAAAAATTATACACGGTAAAAAATTGATGATTTCTAATTTAACTTTTTGTCGCTAAAACTCGATTTCTGGAGTTTTTTTTAAAAAAAGGTCTAATAAACCAAATTTTCAGTTTTTGCATTTTGGGTATTTTTTAATACCCCTGACTCAAGGCGGTTTCAAAAACACCCGAAAAGCAAAAACTGGAAATTTAGTTTATTGGACTTAAAAAAACTCCAGATTTGCAAAAAAAAAAAATATTTTTATATGTTTTAGGTTGATGCCAACATTTCAAATTTCAAATCAAAAAGTACATTAGTAAAATTTTGATAAAGTGCACCGTTTTCAAGTTATAGCCATTTTTAGGTAACTTTTTTAAACATAGTCTCAGTTTTTATTTTTATTTTTTTCAAATGAGTACACATGTGTTAAAAATTTGTTTTCGAAAAGATCGGAAAATTTCACGAATATTTCAATTTTAACATTATAAATCGGACCTTAGTTGCTGAGATATCGACGTTAGAAAAAGGTGGGTAAGCTGGGCGAGACTTAGAAAACATCAATTTTCCTGTTTTTAAACCTTTGCATGGCAATATCTCAGCAACTAAGGGTCGTATCAACAAAGTTCAAAAAGCAAAATATAGAGAATTTTTCTCAGCTTTTCAAAAATATTTTTTTCAAAAGTGGGCAAAAATGGGCAGTAATTTTAAAAAATGAAAAACTGCGACTATTTTCAAAAAAGTTACCTAAAATGGGCTGTAACTTGAAAACGGTGCACTTTACCAAAATTTCACTCCAGTACTTTTTGATTGCAAAATCAATTTTACATCGAAAAATGAAGTTTCTGCGACCAATATTTCGATGTTTGGAAAAACAAACATTCATAACTCGGTCAGAGATTTTTTGCACAACCTGGAAATTTCTGAAAAGTTGGCATATGATGTCCCCTAAAACATATCAGAAAATAAAAAATAAATAAAAATAGTGTTTTTTTGCAAATCAAGTTTTAGTGACAAAACGTCGCTTGTGTGCTATCTTGTGACACGTCTGCTGTAAAAAGACACGATGTGTCACAATATTGCACACAAGCGACGATAAGTGAAATTAAAAATCACCAATTTGTTTACATTGCATCATTTTTTTTTTCAGTGTAATCCTTATGCATACTTACAACTTTGCCAAAGACATCAAATCGATCAAAAAATGCCTTCAAAGGATACAGATTTTTGAATTTTCATAAAGTTTTGAATGTGTGTTTTAAAGATTTTTGGATGTCTGCTCTGGTTGGTGTGAGCAAACATGAACAAAAATTCATAAAATCAAAAAGCACCAAAATTTAAAAAAACTAAAAAAAAACAAAAATTCGAACATTTAAAATTATGTTTTCTAATTGATAAATTTTTTATCTGTTTTAATTTGTCGAAGATTTAGAAGTCTCTTTTTTATTTTTTTTTTAAATTTTTAGTTTTTTTATTTATTGATTTCTAGACTAATTTTGCCCTTTAAATCAATGCGAACATTGAGTATGTCCTTCTCACACCTCCATCGGAATAAGCAGGATACACTAAATGTTTACATTTGATTATAGTACGGTATCAAAAAAGCGTGGATTTTAGTTTTTAAATTTATATTTTTGTCAATTTGATAAATTATGTCAAGTTTTTTTACGAGTTTTTTTTATGCTTGTTTTATTTTAAATTTCTGCTAGATTTTTTTTTCATTTAATTTTTAAACTTTCAATAATTTTTAATTTTTAGATTTTGTAATTAGGGGAAATATACCCGTTCTAATCAAACGCCTATCTTCGTCATATGGAGAGTTTGATGCTCGATTAAAGCTCCAAAAATACTATTTAGGCAATAAACTTACCACAACAGCACCGCCTCAAGTAAGCACGCAAATTTATGTCGTTTACTGGCCAAAAAGATCAAATTTTATGCACTTTTGATCATAATTTCTATTTTGCGAGACCATTTCTCATCATTTTGGTTGAACACACATCCACACGCAAAATCAGAGGTTAACTGCTTAACGAAAGTCGCCATCAATATCTTTTCACTTGCGCTAACGATTTCAAAGCGCTTAAGATATAAAATTGCTTCCAACTTTCGGCAACATGTTCTTTTACACATTAGTTAGTCACTCACTTGAAAAATAATCCCGAAAAATGTAAATAATTAGCAAGCGCCATCAAAAAAACAAACGCGTTAAGTCTTTTGACGTTTCAATTTTGAATACCGATTCCAATCGAACCGAGCGAGAAGCGAAGGCAAATAAAGAACAAAGGTTGGCCACCAACACCATCAGCGCGCCTGTTGGAGTGAGCCAGTGATGCCAGGAAATTTTCTCTATAAATGCTACTTTTCGTGAGTGTTCGCTTAAAAATTTCATCAATTTTGGCAGCACGAAGCAGACCCAAAAGAGCGCTGGAAGAAAAAAAGAACTAAGCTGAAAATAGAAAAATGGGCGAGGCCCAATGCACTCGACTGATTAGAATGCATTTTTGAAATATTTTTTTTAAATGCTTGTAAAAGGAATAGCATAACTTTTAATAAAAGTGAAAATAAACAGAAATGTTCACAAAAAGTTACTTTACTCGTTGGTGTACTTGAGCAACTCTCTACGAAATCGGCCGATTTCGACCATTTTTATTTTTTGTATTTTTTTATTTGACTCAAACTTTGTGGGGGCCTTCCCTATGACCAAATAAGCTATTTTGTGTCATTGGTTCACCCATACAAGTCTCCATACAATTTTGGCTGCTGTCCATACAAAAATGGTATGTTAATATTCAAACAGCTGTAAATTTGAGTGAATTTTCTGATCAATTTGGTGTCTTCGGCAAAGTTGTAGGTATTGTTGAGGATAATTGAGAAAAAATAGGTACACGGAAAAAAAATTTGCAGATTTTTTATCAACTTTTTTTTCACTAAAACTCAATTTCCCAAAATACGTATTTTTTGATTTTCGAGATTTTTTGATATGTTTTAGGGGACTAAAATCCGCAACTTTTGAGCTATAGAGAAACATGGTCAAAAAATCTGCCGACAAGTTATGAATTTTTGAAAAAATAGTGATTTTTGGAAAAAAATCCAAATTTCATGCAAAAACAAATTTGAAATCAATTTTTAATGCAAAATTGAATTTGCAATCGGATACTACTCCACATTTTTTTATAAAGGTCTTCGTTTTCAAGATATAGGCACCGAAAGTTTGATTTTAGCAAAATATTTGCAGTTTTTCGATTTTTAAAAATAGTGACCATGAGCGACCATTTCTAAAAATATTTTTTTTTTGAAAGGTTCAGAAAATTTGCTATAAAATTGTCTAAGGGACATTGAAGATTGGACCTCGGGCTGCTGAGATAGAGCCGCTTTAAGAAAAAGAAACACGAAAATTGAAGTTTTCTTAATCTCACCAAAATAACCCACAATTTTCTAATGACGATATCTCAGCAACTAATGGTCCGATTTTCAATGTTAATACATGAAACATTCATGAAATTTTCCGATCTTTTCGAAAAAAATATTTTGAAAAAAATTAAATCAATACTAACATCTTAAATGGGCTCAATACTCAATGTTTGGCCCTTTTTTGGCAATTTTTTTCCGTGTACCTATTTTTTTCTCAAAAGTCCTTAGGCCGATGCAAATATTTAAAAAAGTTTTTGTCCCTCGGCCCTGTCCAAGGTCAAGGGGGGGAGGGGGGGGGGGGGGGCAAAAAAATAAAAAAAAATAAAACTTTAAATAACAAGCCATAGTCCACACATTTAAATGAAAAATGTGTTTTAAAATGCATTTTACACTTGTTCAGTTATTTTGCAATCATTAGTTTTCAAAAAATCTAAGATCTGACAAAAACAAAAATTGTATCGAAAAAAAAGATTTTGCATCGAAAATTTTCAAAAAATCTTAAGATTTTTTAATAAACCCAAACATGCTCAAAATGATTTAAAACGCAGAAGAATGTATTTTAATTTGATTTCAGCTGGTTGCACTTGAATTTTCATTAAAATTTTGAAGTTTATTGTAAAAATATTTTTTTGCCCCCTGATTTTTCGGGCCAATTTTTTTGGGGGGTGACAAAAACTTTTAAAAATATTTGTACCAGCCTTAACAATACCTACAACTTTGCCGAAGACACCACATTGATCAGAAAATTCACTCAAAAGTTACAGCTGTTTGAATATTTACGTACCATTTTTGTATGGGCAGCAGCCAAAATTGTATGGAGACTTGTATGGGTGAACCAATGACACAAAATAGCTTATTTGGTCACAGGGAAGGCCCCACAAAGTTTGAGCCAAATCAAAAAATACAAATAAAATCCATTTCCGGTTTTGGTAGAGAATTGCTCACTTGGTTTTATTGAATTTCAAGGAACAATCCAGATTATCCAGCATCATTCAAACACGACCGCTTATTAGGCTTAAAATGGGCATATTTCCCCTATTTTAGATTTTTAATTTTTTGAATTGTTTTTTAGATTTTTTGAATTTTTCTTTAAAAAAATATTATTTTATTTTAAAATTTTGTTAGTTTTCTTTTTAATCCGTTAAACTTTTAAATTTTTTAAAATGTTTTAAATTTTTAATTTTTCAATTATTGAATTTTGTTAATTTTTTTTTGGTTTTAATTTTTTTCTGGCTTAATTCGATTTTTCCGTGCATAATTCCATTTGATGCGGTAGCAAACAGACTGAATAACGGGTAGCAAAGTAAAATCCCAAAGAACTGAGAGCAAATTTGTTACTGCGACAGGTACCGCGGTGGAGTTTGCCACCAGCGCTGGAGATGCACTAATGGCCTATCTACTATCACTTTACTTAGAAAACAGACACAGTTTTGGATGTCATCAAAAGGAGTAGGTTTCCCACCGCGATAGGATGCAATACAATTTTTATTAATGTTGAAAGTTTTTCGCAACTGCGATGCGATGCAATAAATGCAAACAATCCACAATCCCTTTTAATGCTTACCCTTCTTCTTCTTGTGCTGACTCTTACGCGGCAGCTGGCGCGGTGCCGGTCCCGTTGGCAGGTTCGCCGCTGGCGTAGCCGGGCTCTCCTTGGTCTGGTTGTAGGACTTGCTCATGTCGCTGTAAAAAAAAAAGAATTCGATTAATTACGATTCAACTCTCAAACTTTCCAAGCTAGACTCACTATTGATCGGCCTGTCCGGACGACACGCCCTGGCTGCCCTTCATCACCTCCTTGACGCGGCGGTCGCGCTTCTTGCGGTAGCCGGTGCGCTCGTAGCGTGGCAGCCAGCGCTCCGGATCGGGCACGGCACTGGCGTCGTAATTTTTCGGCAGCTTTCCCTTGCGCTTGCGGACCGTCTTCTTCTTCTGCTTGGTTATTTCGCTTCCGGGCGTTCCTGGCGATTGGTCGGTTTTGCCGCCGGCCGACGAGGGCATCTTCTTCTTGACGGCCTTGGCGATCATCATCCAGTTGGTGGCCTCGAGGGCGTCGATTTCGGCGCCGGTGGCGAGGGTTTCGAGGGCGGGAAGTTTCTTGCTGGCTTCTTGGGCTTTCTTGGGGTTGAACTGGGCGTAGGCGATGACGAGTTGGGCGAGGATCTTCATGTCGGTGGGATTGGAGCGGAGCAGTTCTTCCAGGCTCTTGGCAGCGGTTTCGGCTTCGCCACCGCGGAGGTGGAAGCTGGCCGCTTGGCGCCACATGTCGGTAAGATCTCCGCCGGCGGTGGCCTTGTTCTTTTTGTACCATTCGACGGCGGTTTTCAGAATGTTTGAGGCAGCGTTTTTGTTGTCGAGGCCGAGGTAGAGTGTGACCAAAGCGGAAACAACACCTGGGCGGTATTTTGCTTCGCCGAGGCTTTCGAGGATTTCGACGGCCGCCTTGCGGTTTCCGGCAATCAGTTGGAGTTGGATGATTGCGAACTTGACCTCGAGTTCTTGCTTCGGTTGCTTTTTGCAGTAGTTCTGCAGCAACTCGACGGCGTCCTTGAACTTCTTGTCCTTGGCCATCTGGCTGACGCGAATCAACAACGACTGGAACTCCAAGTCCTGGTAGGAATTGCCCAGACGACTGGCCAACAGCTGACAATCCGCTTGGTTGGTGAACAACGCAAGCAGACAGTTGTTGAACGCAATCAGCTTCTTCTGCTTGGAGGTCAGCTTATGTTCCGCCTGCTCGGAAGTGGCTTGCTTCATCTTCTTCTTCGAATCAAACATGTTCTGGTCCTTGTTGATCACCACCAGATTGTTGCTGGCCACCGCCGTCAACGCTTGATCGTTCGTCTTGTGCTTCAACGCATCGGTGTAGATCGCCGAAGCTTCCTTGGACTTGCCCTGCATCTGCAGGCAGTACGCCAGCTGGACCTTGATGATCGCCACCTCGTCCATGATGTCCTCCTCCGTCGCACCGTCCTCTTCCAGGAACTCGCGACACAGCTTCTCACTGGTGCGCAGTTTCTTCTCCGCCTCCGGAAATTGCTGCTTTCCGGCCAGGGCACAAGCGGCGTTGTAGGTCAACTCGTACGTGTCCTCCCGCAGCTTGGGCAGCTCCTTCTTCGATCCCTCAACGCACAAGTTGGCCGCTACGGCGCTCATGTTGGTCGTCCGCTCATCGTCGTAATCGTCGTGCGTGTTCTTGATAATGTCCCGGTACAGATCGAAACATTCCTCGAACTTTTCCAACCGATACAAGATCTGCGCCATCAGCTCCTTCAGATTCGGCGGCAACGGCTTCACGCCACTTTCCTGAATGGTCTTGTATGCGGCCTCCGGCTGGTTCAACCTGTACTGGCAGTAAGCCCTCTCAAAGGTACAATCGTACGCCGGTTGGGTGCGGTCCAGAAACTTGAGCACCTCCTCAAACTTCGACAGTTGAATCAGGCAGACCAGCTTACACTGCAGTGCCTTCGTCTCGTTCTGGTCCAGCGCCAAAACTGCAAAAAAAAAACCTTATTACAAACCCACACCATTCGACGGTAGTCCATGGACACTTACTCTTGTTGGCCGACTTGAGGGCCTTCTCGTACTCGCCATTGGAGCCCTGCTTGTTCAGCTCCGTGTACAGCTGCCGGATGGTGGCCTCCCGGTTCTCGTTCTTGGACATGGTGCGCCGATTTTCCTCGGAAAATTCACTTCAAAACCATTCGCGTGCAGCACCAAAGAGTTCCACGACGACTTTCGTTTTCCTAATGTTGACAGATTGGGGGGTGACAAGCTGGCAGGGGTTTGGCGCAAAAGATATAAAACTATTTTTTTTTTCGAACTCGCTTGTTTTGACATCGAGAAATGTCAAAATCACATGACTTTTTCTGAGTTTGTTATTTTCAAAGTCGAACGAAACTAAAATGCCGGAATCCCGTGACGAAATCTGCCAGCTTATGGACAAGCTCCTGTTGCACTCCCTCGATCTAATGGAGCAGGAGGTCAAGCTGAAAACCACCATCGAAGCCATCGCCAACGACGGCCAGCTGGATTTGGCTCACACTCGGTTCACGAAAGGTGCCACCGCGGTATCGGCCGTGCAACTCCCCACCGAGGATTACAAACCCTTTTCGGCGCTGAACACCGTCGCAGAGGGAAAGGACGACCTGGATAATCCGCAGCTGGACTTGGAGCGGAACCAGGTGGACAAGGAGGAGGGTCGGATCGATCCAATCCGGTGGTTTGGGATTTTAGTTCCGGCCAGCCTGCAGAGTTCACGGAAAAAGTTTGTCCAGTCGCTGGATTATGTGGTTGAGTGTGCGAATGTGCAGATTCAGCTGAAGAATGCGCTGTTGAGTTATGAAAAGTTGAATAAAATGAAATCGGAGTTGTAAACGTGATGCTGTAGAAATAAGTTTTACAAAAAAATGTAATAAAATTAAGTATTATAATTTTCACGCTTTGAAGTTTTCAACAGTTGTGTAAAGAAAAGTTGCGCATTCTTTTTGTTTTTTTTTTATATTTGAAGAATTATTTATTATTTGATTTTTTTATGTCCTGAACCTTTACATTTAAAAATTATTGACTATGAATTATCTAAGGTTTGAATCTTTGATATTAAATTTTCATAATACAACACAATTTTAGATTTTTTTTGTATTATCAAGGTTATGCAAATTCAATGTTTTAGAATTTTGGAATTTTAGAATTAAAGAATTTTAGTATTTAAGGATTTAACAATTTAAGAATTTTGGAATTTTAGAAATATTTTTTTTAGGATTTTGATGATTAGGAATTTTAAAATTTTGGAGTTTCAGAATTTAAAAATGTTAGAATTTTAGAACTTTATAATTTTATGTTTTATTAATTCTAAAATTTCGGAATTTTAAAATTTAGGAGGATTCTACGATTTAAGGAATCTTAGAATTAGAGTATTTTGAAATTGTAGATTTTTACAATTTAATATTTTTTTCATTTGAGATACTTGAAAATTTTGAACTTTTGAATTTGAGATTTAAAGAATTTTAAAGTTTTAGAATTTTTGAAGTTTAGAACTTTAAAAACTTTTTGGATTTTAGAATTTCAGAATTTTAGAATTTTAGTATTTTAGAATTTTGAAATTTTAAAATTTTAGAATTTTAAAATTTTTGAATTTCAGAATTTTAGAATTTTGAAATTTTAGAATTTTTGAATTTAAGTATTTTAGTATTTTGGTGTTTTGGAATATTAGAATTTGAGAATTTCAGAATTTAAGAATACTTCAATTTTAGAATTATGGAATATTAGAATTTATATTATATTTTTTTATAATTTTATGTTTTTAAAATTTATGAATTTAAAAAATTAGGAATTTAAAATTCTAGGATTTTTAGAATTTTAGAAATACTTTAGTATTTTTGAGTTTTAGATTTTCAGAATTTTATAATTTTAGAATTAATTTTTTATAGCTTTCGAATTTTTGAATTCTATAGTTTTAGAAGTTTAGAATTAGAGAATATCAGAATTCAAAAATTTAAGAGACAAGAAAAAACATGGAGCGTATTCTAATCATATGTTTTTCCATGACGCTTTCTTCAGACTGGCTGAGTCTAAGAATTTTGAAATTTTAGAATTTTTAATAAATCAAATTATTTTCATTTATGCTTAAAGTGATTATCAACGCAGGGAAATGTATTTTAAATAGTTTTAAGTTGATTACACGTTAGGGTGACAGTAAAAATTCGGTCAAAGACCTTAAAAGTTGGTGACAAAATCTGTTAATGCAAAAAAAATCCCTAATAGTCATCAAGGTTAACTCGGATTGTTTCTTAATCTTCGACAAAGTTGTTCGTCATAAAACAAACGGGGGGCATGGAAGGGGTCTAAAAATCTGTTTGCATTACGTTATACAAGAAAGCTCCCTGATTATTTAGAGCAAACAACAAAATCCTTCCTTTTATAGACAAATCCAGCGAAAGCTCAACGCTGCTTTTTGATGGTGAGAGATTTGACAGCTCCCATACTAAATGTCTCGATTTTCATACTTTTTGTTAATTTTCTTTTAAAATAAAATACTTAAAATATGAAAACTATATATTTTTGGTGCCCAAAATTCTTGCTGAATCGAATGGTGTACTTATCTTGATGCAAATTTTTCGAACAGTTTTTATTTTAATAATATTCTAGACACATTTTGTGCACCTAATCAATCAATACTTTTATTATAAATAATCATTTTATTGCTTAAAAATTGAGTTTTCCTGAGCTCCCATTTTCAAATACATTGAAGCTGTCATTTCTAACACCATTGGCCACCTAGCGGCCATTTTAAACTGACTTTTTTTTGATGAGTACAATAACCCTTTGTATGACCACTAAGAGTTTAAAATGGATTTTTAAATCAATTTTGAAAAGTTGGGCACTAAACCCCTGTGTTTTTTTTATGTACAACGGTAAAAAACAATATTAAGAACTAGATTAAGAAAATATTGACAAGACAATTTTTTTCGATGGATCAACTATGGTCCCCTTGGAACGAACTGTCAAGCAGGACCATTTCGATGCCAACATTTCAAAAAGCATCATGTACAAACCATGCGTTTTGAGAAAAACGCATTTGAATGTTGAGCTTCCATTTTCAATTACCATTTTTATATAAAAGCAAAATAACATGTTCTAATGATAACAAACGATGAAAAACGTTGCTTTTGTTGATACTTGATCATCCATATTCAATAAAACATTATTTCCGTAATTTTATTTGAGAAAAACAAACATAACTTCTTTTGAAATCACCAACGTCGATATCACCCTGCTGTCACTGAGGGGGGGCGCTTTGTTATGATTCGTTTTTCTTCGCCGAATGTACATGGCGCTTTTTTCATGTTGCTTTTTTTCGTCACGAGGTTTATGTAGCCTTTTGTTTGACAGGTTGACAGGGCTATATAAACAGGGACTGCTGATGACAGAGATTTTGTTTATGTTACTTTATTTAAAATCATAATTAAACAGACTTTACTGAAGTAACTTTTGCTCATTTTTGGTGGAGAGGTAGCTTATTAGAAGTACTTTCAGAATATACAATAACCCAGAAAGTGTCAAAATGTACATGATGTCTTTTGAAATGTTACCGTCGATTTCTGTCAAGAAGGGCCATGAAGTAAGTTTTTCAAAATTGAATTAAAAAACCATTTTAAATCCTTTGCGGTCGCCTCAAGTGTCATTTCATTCAGAAAAATAAGCTGGAATCAATAATATCAGCAATCTAAGCTTCATTATAGGACCCAATTAACCTCGCGGTCCTTCTTGATTGGGTTTTAATCGTGTTTTTCACCGTTGTACATAAATTTTTTTATAGGGCTTATGTTTATGCCTTTCCCATCCGTCCGATTCCCCTCGCTTCGAAATTTTCAAAATCAACGAAAACAATCACGCGACGTTTGCTAGACCGGTTTGACAGTTACCCTCTTTTCCCTCCTGCTTGATTCGCAGCGATTCTCTCGATTTCGCTCAGTACGTTGACGTCATTCGTGGAGAACGGTTCGTACAGTTTTTCGACGGCTCGTTCGCTCGCGACGATCACTCCTTCCTTGCCTTGTGTGTGCTTGCTGCTGCTGCTGCCATTGAATTGCATTTTCTTCAGCGCTAAATTCGCGTTCTCCACCCGCACGACGTTCGAGCGTGTGTTTTTTGTGATAACCGTGCGTGAAAATGCGTGCCTGATTGGAGTGAATTTCGCACGCATTTTTCCACACTGCGGGAAAAATCGAGGAATTTTCGTGGCCCAAGAGGGAGCGCGCAAGAAGAAGACGCCGCGACGAAGCAGGCGAGAGAGAAAGAGGGAGTGTGTGTGTGTGTGTGCGTTGAGTTGAATGTGTGTGTTGGTAGTTGTGCAATCCGCGCGAGCTCGTTTACACGCTAAATCGGTTTTGTCATCGACGCAAGCTGTCAAAAATTTATTTGGTGTCATTCTGTGAGCGCAGTTTTTTTTTGTTTTCTACATTTCTGCAGGTTTTTGAAGCCTTTATTTTGCTGGAACCTATTCTGTTAATCCGTGAAACGGAACCGTGGGCTGTGAGGTTTCCCGTGGGGGGATCGCGACGAAGAAGTGGGCGCAATATTGACGGTTTCATGGAAGTTTTATGTAAGCAGCCATACTCCGTCGTCGTACGGGAAATGAAATTTTAATCGAAGAGGAGTCTTGAGAGTGGCCAGAGTCAGTGTCTTGGGGGGCGTGTGTGCGTGTGAACCGCGAAAGGAAGCAAAGAAAAGCTGGGAAAAAAACGGTGCGCAACTGCGGCTGTATTGGTGCAGGCCGTCGTCCACTGGAGAGGCAGGCATCGACGTCCGAAAGTGCCCACGGAACAGAGGCCTCGGAAAGTTTCCACCCCAGAAGTTTGTGCTACGCGTGAAAACGGTTCTTCAGAGCCTATCCCGTCCCGTGTGTTGTTGACTCGCCGCAAAGTGCCCCGCCGTGTTCCGAATCGGCGTTGAAACCGCGACGACCTCGAAACCATTTTGTTTCGAGTTCGAGTTTGTGCGAAGAGTAGCAGAAGGGTTGTTCGGGGATTCGGATTAGGAGCCAGCAGCGGAATCAACATAGACATCGACGACGGCAGCAGCGATTGCGGCAGCAGCCTCAGCAGCAGCGCCGAGATGATGAAAATGGAGACCGATAAAATTATGGACGAATCGACGACCAACAACAGCAGCAGCCCACAGGTATGCGGGTGAAAGGGGAGGTCGGGTCAGAGGGGGGAAGGCGATTATGTTGCACTGTAGAGAAGACAGCGAAGAAGAGGCTTGAGCTAGGGCGCAGCAAAGGGATGGGCTCAAAATAATAAAAGAAAAAAAAAAGACGCATAGAATCCGGTTCTGCTGCAGCTTTGTGGGAGGCCTACATTTTAAGACTCTCGCGTTGGGGAAAAAACTGGTTCCAACTTCTAGGATAGGAAAAATATAGGAACGCGCGAGTGCTCCGGAGATCGAGTGTCACACGTACTGGGTTGTGTTGTTTTGGGAGGAAATTGGTGCGACTCGTTATTCATGCGTTTCTATGATTTCATGCATTAAACTATTGAAATCCGATTGATGAAATGGTTTGCCTCGAAAATTCTCCACTAGATCTTCAATTACTTCAGTGGTTGAGTGGTTCTCTACGATTTAGCAAATCGATTGTCCATGCATTCCCTATGCCAGAAGAAGTAATTTTGCATCATAGGTTTTTCCATACGTTTTTTGGGGCTGTATGAAATTCTGTACCTTAAGAAGGTATTTTCTAATCCATTTGGTGTCTTTGCCTAGGTCATTCATTCCTAGGAACATTGCCTAGGTCGTTCCGGGTCGACTGGGCACACTTTTGGACTCGACCTTCACCGATTTGGACCAAACTTAGAGGGAACGTTCATCTATTGATAGTTAACAGAAATCCCAAGTTTGGTGCCGATTGGACCATCCCTCTTTCTTCGGCATCGCCCTTTGTTTGACGATTTTCTAAAAAAAAGACTTTTTATTCTTTTACGCGTAACATTTCAACTATAAGACCAAAATACTTTCTTCTGGTTGCATTTTATAGGAAATTGTCCAAGGAATTCATTAAAAATAAAATATCAACCTTAACATATATTCCAATATTGTTGCGTTGCAGTTTATGGATTGAAACGTGTTTTTCACCCATTACTTATATTTATATATATTTTAGCTGATCACCATCGTGTTTCCCGGATCAATGCATATCTCAAACTAACCAAAACCAATGCCGAGAAACCTTAAAAAAAAAAGAAAAACTTGATTTTTCTATATAAAAATAAGCACAAGACCTAGGCTTGCGCTCAAGGCCTACTTTCAGGGGTTTGCAATTCAATGTACTGATACATGGCGCAACCAGTTTTGCATAGGAAGTTTAGAGTTTCGAAGCGAAGCGATGCGAATTGAATATAAAGGAGGTATTAGACTATTACAAACAAACTCGCAAACAAACTAACTTTTTGACAATTTGCCTTTTTTTTTTGTTTGTCTGTTTTTGTTTTCAAAAACGGAACCCCCTCAAAATCCCCTCCCCTCTCCCCCTCGTAACAACAAAATGTCCATACAAATTTCACGGCCCAACTGCGATACGTAATAAAAGAACGCTGCCCTGCATACATTTGGCTTTGTTTGCTAGTTTGGCAAACCGTCAAACACAAAAAAGTGCGAGTTTTTTTTGCCATAGTCTAATACCTCCTTTATATTTAATTCATGAAGGGAACAGTCCATCGAATCGTCTTTTTTTGTTAATATAAATATATACCTTTTAGTAAATATAAATATATACTTTAAGAAAGCCAAGAGGATAATTTAGTAACAACCTTATTCTTAACTATCTATTTTTTTCATTATTTGTCAATTTTCCGTGTTGGAGCGGCAATTTTTAGAATCTTTTGTCTTTCTTTGTTGTATGTTATTGAATTTGTATTATTTTTGCCTGAGGAAAGGCTATAAAATCACTCGAAAAATGAACTTCTTTATTCGACCTCGTAGACCCACCTTCACGTATACCTATCGACTCAGAATCAAATTCTGATCAAATCGAGCCAAACATTTCATTAGGGTACAAAACCAAAACGTAAACATTCGGGATTATTCCACTATTCCATTCATTAGTACACTCCCTACATGCCCTCCAAGAATCAGACTGATAACAAACAATTTCCTATTGAAAAAATCAAAAACTCAAAAGGGCACATAACCATGTTTACTGCAAACCAAAAAAAAAAAGATCAAATGTGCCCTTTAATTTTTCGTCAAATTCTTGTACTTGAGGAACTTTTTGTGTTATTAAGTGAACTTTTCATACATTCATAACACTAATTTACTTCAAAAAAAAAATTAGTTTACTTTTCACCAAGGATTTCTGCAGAGAAAAACCTCGTCAAAAAACAATATTCAATACGGTCCTACGGCTGCTGTTCAGGAAACTTTTGAAGAATTTTTATGTTTCACATAACTTATCTACACTATTCAATCATAAAACTTCACCAATAATCAAAATTTCTTCTGAATTCCTCATTACTTCTAACTAAACAAAAGGGCCCGTAAACATCATTTAAAACAACAATGCGGTGACAGCGCTTTAGTGCCCTTTCAGCTCTCTCCGAAATTGTATTTAGAAAGGGCCCATTATGAACAACAGTTGGAAAGTTAAAAGGTCCCAATAACGATTTTTTTTTTTTTTTTTTCAGTGTCTTGCGAACCTTCGTGGTGAACGGACACTAGAGCTGCGGTATTTTTTACTACCTAAGCTCAGAGTTATTTCAAAACAAAATTCACAGTCTTTTTAAAGACTACCTGAGTTATTTTCCAAAATTCTAAACAGTCTTTTCAAGACTAAACCCGCCTGAAATTTTGTTGTATTTTACAAACGAAGCCATCTTTTAAGAGAACTTTGCTTGCAAAATGCGTCAAAACAAAGGTAAACGCAAATCTTCTGAAGATTTGGTCGTTACGTCGGTGAAGCGTTTGAACGCTAAACCGGCTAACGGAAACAGAAAAAGAAAACAGCCTCTTCTGAGGTCTGATTCTGATTCTGAATGTGAGGTCAATCCTCCAATTCCATTGACAACCAGTTTCGGTGTTTTATCCGAAACTGATGACAAGGAACCTTCTCCTCGTACTGAGCCTTCTGCCGTCGAAAAACGAGTAAAGGCTCCGCCAATTGTTGTGACTTCCGTCTCCGATTTGGCCAGCTTTCGAACGCAACTGAAGAATTGCAAGGAAACTTGCAATTTGAAGGTTTCGTTCCAGCTTGGTCGAAGAGGAGAATGTCGCTTGTTGACGGAATCTTTACAAGATCACCAAACTTTTGTTGGTTATTTGAAAAACCACAAACACAATTTCTACACGTATGAGACCAAGAATGCTCGGCCATTCAAGGCGGTCTTGAAAGGTCTCTCCAACGACTTGTCGGTGGATGAGATCAAAAACGAACTTCAGGTGTTGCTTGGCTTTGCCCCATCCCAAGTAATACCGATGAAGAAAAAATCAAACGGGAATATTTCTCGCTTTGGTTTGACTTCACAATTTTATCTGATTCATTTCAACAGAAATGAAATCAACAATTTGAAACTTTTGGACAAAGTTCAGTTTTTGTTCCATGTACGGGTAAAGTGGGAGCATTTTAAGAAACATGGCGGTAATGGCCAGAATCTGACCCAGTGCCGGCGTTGCCAGGCATTCGGTCACGGTACTGATCATTGCGCCATGGTTCCAAAATGCATGGTTTGCGGGGATTCTTCTCACGACAAGGACAATTGTCCCGTGAAAGAAGTCACCCAATTTAAATGTGCAAATTGTGGTGGAAATCACAAATCAAATTTCTGGGATTGCCCCATCAGAAAAAAGGTTTTGGATTCTCGTGCTAAGCATCAGCCGAAATCCAAACCGAAATTTTCTCAAAGTCAGGTTGTACCTGCATCTTTAAATCAAACGTTCGTGCTGTCTCACTCGAACAATTCTAGAAATACCCCTACCGTGGAAAAGTTAGGTAACAACAATGGCATTTCTTATGCTAACGTCGTTTCGGGTTCATCCACGAATTTTAAATCCTCTACCAATCTTTCTGAAATTGGGCAGGTACCTCAAATCTCATTTGAAAATTTTTCTGCTGGCAACGCTTTGGGATCTTCTGATCTCGGCGATGTTACGTTTGAAAAATGACTTTTTGCAAAACTCACTGTTTGGTTTGATTCAAACAATGAGTAATGCTACATCCATGATGGAAGCAATCCAGATTGGATTAAAATTTGCGAATGATGTTGTTCTTACCCTGAAGTTTAATCATGGATCTAAGTAATTCCATCAATATTATGAATTTTAATGCTCGCTCTTTAAAAGCGAAAGAAAATGAATTTTTCAACTTTTTACGAGTTCATAACGTGCATGTTGCTGTTATAACCGAAACATTTTTAAAAACTGGCACTTATTTGAAAAGTGATCCAGATTATAAAGTTATAACCTGAGTCGGGCGGAGAAGAATACACCTAGTTGTCAGTGTCAGCCACTTGCGAACTGTCAGTGAGAGCCGCCTTCAATTTTTGTTACTGTTCTTATTTGGTTAGAGCAGTATTGTATTTGTTAGCAAAATATATTTAAAAAAGTTTTTAAATTTGCAAATGTTTTTTCGGACTGAGACAATTTCGGCTAAAATAAAATAATTAACTTTATTTATTTTTCAATTTTTGCTTATTTTTGATAAGATTTAGTTTAAAATATATATTCATGAGATATATTTCCAATGTGACCATGAATCAATCAATGTTATACATCAATGTCTTACATACATGTGCTTAAACTAAGACTTATTAAGTTAGTAGTAGTTAGCCAATGTATTTAAATATATAAATCGTTCAATACAACCAGAGCTGTGGAGGAAGTGAAAAAAATTCTCTGGATGGAAATAGGAACAAAGCGGGAAAAAACGGCGAGCTGGAGGTTGACATGAATAGAAAGGAAGCGGAACGTTTTCTTTTTTTATGGAAAAAAATCATCGTACGTAAAATTTGCCTAAAAATTAAGATCGTTCAATTGGGTCCTAAAATGAAGCTTAGATTGCTGATATTATTGTTTACAGCGATAAAGCTTATTTTTTGAGTACAATGACCCTTTGTACGACCACAAAGAGTTTGAAATGGATTTTTAAATCAATTTTGAAAAATTAACCCCGCGGTCCTTCTTGACAGAAAAGCTCCTACTTGACAACTCGTTCCAAGGGGACCATAGTTGATCCATCGAAAAATGTTGTCTTGTCAATTTTTTTGCATTAAAATGAAAAAAGTGATCAGAAATGGTTTTTAATCGTGTTTTTACCGTTGTTCATAAAAATTGACATAGGGCTTTAGTACCCAATTTAAGATAAGCCACCGTTTTTCAAACAATCGCTCTGCAAAGCCGGCATCTCGGAAGAATGATCATGTCACAGCGAATTCACTTTACTTCCTCCAATGCTCGGGTTTTGCATTTTATTGCAACCAGAAAGGAAAATGACAGAAAACTAAGTCCGGCAGTACCGGCGCTCACGGCGGCATAGTTTCCTCCGCTGTCTGGTGCGGTTCCGGAAAAAAAACAGAAGGATCGCCTTCGACAAGCAGGAAGCAGCAAACAAAATACTGGCCCCTCACGCCTGTGGAGTCACGAAGGAACAAGGCAAGGAGGTACTCTACAGTTCGGCTGAGCTGTGGAGGATCTTCAACGAGTTCAGCACCCAGTTGAAAAGCAGCAAACCCACCCAGATTAATTAAAAGTGATCGGTTTCATCACAGAGTAAGGCAGAGTCACTACTGCCATTCGATTTTTGGTTCCACTTTGTGGTACATCGCACGCCTGCTACCAGCAAACCTTATTGAGCCAAAAATAAAACGACATTTCTTCGGACTGCTCGCTCTGTGTTACTCTGTGGTTTCATGTCCTGCAAGTATGGTGTGAAATGACCCTTGCTGTCATTAGTTGAAAAAAATATTTTCATTATTTTTTATGTCACATTCATGATTTGCGGTCCTACCCTCGTCTCGGCACCGAAGAGGACCGAATAAAAATAAGTTATGAATAAAAAAAAAATTCACGGAGAAAGTTGCATCACATGAGTCATGCACGATCTTGAGCACTATTTTGAAATGAGCTGCAAGAAAATTTGTTTTGTCAAGAAGGGCAGATGACGACTGACTGGAAATTTAAATGGGAAAAGAAATTATCTTGCACAAAAAACAAAAACAACAACAAGAAAATGAATAAGAATAAGAAGACCTCTTCGCTTCTCCCTCCCAGGTTATAACTAATAACCGAATGAATAGAAATGGCGGTGGAGTTGCAATAGTTATCCACCGTAGTATGACTTATAGCACGTTACGTGACTTTAAGTTAAAAGTTATTGAAAGTTTGGGCATTGAACTTGAAACTTCTTTTGGGAAAATTATGATTGCAGCTGCATATTTGCCTTTCCAGTGCACTGCACAGTGGTCCAGATTGCAAAATTAAGTGGAAAATGGATTTTCCGAAAAATGGTTAAGTTTTGGAGCTTTGGTGTCTTCAGAAGAGTTGTTGCATAAGGAAAGGAGCAACTTTTGGTTTGGTTGAAAATTAGGGTGGTTCACGATTAGGGTGATTTTGGAAATCTAACTTTACAGGAATATTTTTGGGATTTTTTTCGTCTTCTAGAAAGTTGACAGGCTTGCCAATCCCAGCAACTTTGTCGAAGACACCAAAATTTTATCTCGTAATCTACGCCTTCTACGACAAAATATATAGAAAGCATCTGAGCAAACCTTCAAAAATCAGTTTTTTTTTACGTGGCAATTCAGGGTTAAGTTTTAGAGAAAAGTGGTATTCGGAGCACTTTTAGAGCTCTAAAAAACAAACATTTTTATTATCTGACAAGTCAATTTGGACTTAAGGGTCAAAAGTTACAGCGATTTTAAGGTAAAAAAGATGCAAATTTAAAACTTAAATAGGGTAGAGGACCCAGTTTTCGCCCTGCTCCAGTTTTCGCCCACCTACTGGATTTAATCTGTATTTAGCAAACTCATACCGTTTTTTGGTTGAATTTATTATGCAGGTTTACATATTCATTCATTTCTAGTACTAATTGAAACTTTCCTAATGAATTTCTATTGATTATTAAGTTTTCATAAGCTTTTCAAAAAAAACCTTACTGCAGCCGCCATATTTTTGTCAATTTAGACTACAGCGGGTAATAATGTTAATGAGGGAAAACAACTCATTTTGTCCGAAAATGATGTAAATGAATAATTCATTAGTTCACTGTATGTCTGAATTTCATGAAAATCTAGTGATTTACCTGTTTTAAACGTTTACCAAAGGTTATTTCAATAAAATAAAGTGGGCGATTTCTGGGGTCATGAAAAAACATGCGATCCAATTTTCGACCAGGGCGAAATCTAGTATTGTGTTTTAAGATTTTAACTAGAACCAGTTTTCGTTTACCATAAAAACGAATCTAATCGCAGCGAAATGTGCTTGAAAATATATGTGGAACATTCTAGATTATTTGTAAAGGTTAAATAATCATTTTAATTACTTTCATTCATAAGGGGTTTTGGTTCAAATGTTGTAAAAGTTTACTGGTACATAGGATAACAAATTAAGCAGAGGATGGAGAAGTAGTTACACATGTACTTTAATATTTTTATTAAGAGGTACCGTAAACTGGGGTGACTTTGATAGCCCGGGGTGACATTGATAGAAATTTGATTTGGCCACTAATTTTGATACATTCAATGTAACAGTCACATTTTTGCATATATGTTCAATAATAAGCTATCCCTAAATTCTCAAAAATGTTTAGATACTTATTTGACGGGCATTTGAAAAACCTACCAAAGTCACCCCGGGCTATCAAAGTCACCCCAGTTTACGGTACTCGATGTTTTATGTTTTTTGAGTCAATTCGGGAGCAAATGACCCATAGGGCTAAAGCTTCCCTAACAAAATCAACAACAACATGGAGCTAATTGTAACTGTGTGCCTCTTGGGTGAACAGGGACACATGAGTTCTATCACAAATTTTGATTCAGTCATATTTTTTGAGAGAGAGTGAGAACATGTTTTGGTTTTAGTTATAATAGACAGAGAATCTCAAAATAAGCAGGATATCTGAAAAAAAAAACTCCTGGGATTTTTTGAACCTCAATTTATAATATGTACGACAAAATATGTGCACATCAATGAAATTTAGCTTCGGGAACATGTTGTGTATCAATAGGAGACCATATTTGCTTAGCTTTGAGTCATAATTTCATTTGATTTCTTGATTTTTGTCGTGGGCGAAAACTGGTTCCAAGGGTGGGCGAAAATTGGATTTAGGGGGGCGAAAATAGGCTCTTCAGAGCACTTTATAAAAACGCAAAATTTTATAAAAAATGAACACGTAAATGATAAAAACCTTGTGGAAACTTAAAATCAAATAGTTTATCAACGTTCTACAACAAATAGAACCAAAAACCATAATTTGCCATCAAATTCTCATCAAATTTCCAAGATTGCCTCTATAAAGTGGGCGATTTCTGGGTCCTCTACCCTATCTCGAAAAGGCGCAAGCCAAATTTTAAGCACTAGGCTGCATTTGAAAGAAGAGATCCAGCACTACAAACGCTGAAAAAATCTCAGGGGTGTTTTTCTTTAAACTCGACATATCTTCATTTGAAAAAGTCTAATTTTCAAGGGAAAACCTTATGGGACCACCCTAACGAATTTCGAAAATTGTCCAAATATATTTTTCCATCTGAATCTCTGCCCTCCCAAAGTGTCGAAAAATCGATTTTTGGTCATATTTTTGGTTTAAATGATAATTTTACATGGAAACCCAAAATATGACCAAAAATCGATTTTTCGACACTTTGGGTCAATTCTGAGGGCAGATTCAGATTTAGCGGGCAAAATTACATGAAAAAACATATATTTGGACAATTTTCGAAATTCGTTAGGGTGGTCCCATAAGGTTTTCCCTTGAAAATTAGACTTTTTCAAATGAAGATATCTCGAGTTTAAAGAAAAACACCCCTGAGATTTTTTCAGCGTTTGTAGAACTGGATCTCTTCTTTCAAATGCAGCCTAGTGCTTAAAATTTGGCTTGCGCCTTTTTGAGATATTTAAGTTTTAAATTTGCATCTTTTTTACCTTAAAATCGCTGTAACTTTTGACCCTTAAGTCCAAATTGACTTGTCAGATAATAAAAATGTTTGTTTTTTAGAGCTCTAAAAGTGCTCCGAATACCACTTTTCTCTAAAACTTAACCCTGAATTGCCACGTTAAAAAAACTGATTTTTGAAGGTTTGCTCAGATGCTTTCTATATATTTTGTCGTAGAAGGCGTAGATTACGAGATAAAATTTTGGTGTCTTCGACAAAGTTGCTTGGATTGGCAAGCCCGTCAACTTTCTAGAAAACGAAAAAAATCCCAAAAATATTCCTGTAAAGTTAGATTTCCAAAATCACCCTAATCGTGAACCACCTTAATTTTCAACCAAACCAAAAGTTGCCCCTTTCTATATGCAACAACTCTTCTGAAGACACCAAAGCTCCAAAACTTAACCATTTTTCGAAAAATCCATTTTCCACTTAATTTTGCGATCTGGACCACTGTGCACTGGGGAAAATAAAAATTATTTCAAAGGGGATTTGAATAAACTTACTCGGCATAGATCTCGATTTTTGATCATCGGTGATTTTAATGCCAAACACCAATCTTGGAATAATTCAAAAGTAAATTCCAATGGTAAAATTCTGTTCAGAGATTGTACTTCTGGTCTTTATTCGGTTTTATACCCGAATGGGCCAACTTGCTTTTCTTCTGTTGGAAATCCATCAACAATTGATTTGGTGTTGACAAATCAAAGTCAGTATTGTGGTCCTTTAGTGACTCATGCTGATTTTGATTCTGATCATCTTCCAGTAACTTTTTCACTTTCTCATGAAGCAGTTACCAGACCCAATAGTTCTGTGTTTAATTACCACAAAGCTAATTGGGACAGGTATCAGCATCATATTGAGAATAATTGAAATCATGATTTTGTTTTAGAAATCAAAGCTGATATTGATTCAGCCTTGGAATCTTTAACTAATGCAATTTTGGATGCTAGGAATATTGCTATTCCAAAAGTCCAAGTCAAATTTGATTCTCCCATTATTGATGACGATCTTCAGCTTCTGATTCGTCTGAAAAATGTTCGCCGAAGACAGTATCAACGTTCTCGTGATCCTGCACTGAAGCGAATTCAAAAAGATTTGCAAAAGGTTATTGACCACAGATTCACTCTCCTGCGAAATGAAAAGTTCGCAAGAGATGTCGAACAAATTAAACCTTATTCCAAACCTTTTTGGAAACTTTCAAAGGTTCTTAAGAAACCTCAAAAACCCATCCCTTCTTTAAAAGATGGTGATAATATTCTATTAAATAATGGGGAAAAAGCTCAAAAACTTGCTCAGCAGTTTGAGAGTGCTCATAATTTCAACTTGAATGTTTTGAGTCCTATTGAAAATCAAATTTCAATAGAATTTCAGAATATTGTTGAACAAGAATTTTCATCAGATGAAGTTTTTAATACGGATCTGAATGAAATAAAATCTATTATCAAAAATTTAAAAATATGAAAGCCCCTGGTGAGGATGGCATTTTTACATTTTAATTAAAAATTACCAGAAGCAACTTTAAGTTGCTTGGTCAAAATTTTCAACAAATGTTTTGATTTGGCATATTTTCCCAGTAGTTGGAAAAATGCCAAAGTAATTCCGATTTTGAAACCGGATAAAATCCTGCTGAAGCCTCAAGCTATCGGCCCATTAGTTTGCTTTCATCTATTAGTAAATTATTCGAAAGAATAATTCTTAATAGAATGATGACGCACATTAATGAAAATTCAATTTTCGCTGATGAGCAGTTTGGATTTCGCCTTGGGCATTCAACTACTCATCAGTTGTTGAGAGTTTCAAATTTAATTCGAAGCAACAAATCTGAGGGCTATTCTACTGGCGCTGCTCTTCTAGACATAGAAAAAGCATTTGACAGTGTTTGGCATAAAGGTTTGATTGCGAAATTGAAAAGGTTTAATTTTCCGATTTATATCGTGAAAATTATTCAAAATTATTTGACGGATCGTACTCTGCAGGTATGTTATCAGAATAGCAAATCTGATCAACTACCTGTACGTGCTGGCGTCCCTCAAGGAAGCATTTTGGGTCCAATTTTATACAATATTTTTACTTCTGACTTGCCTGATTTGCCCCCAGGATGTCAGAAATCACTTTTTGCTGATGACACAAGCATCTCCGCCAAAGGCAGAAGCCTTCGTGTCATCACAAGAAGATTACAAAAGCTTGGATATTTTCAATTCTTATTTGAAAGAATGGAAAATTACTCCAAATGCTGCAAAACTCAACTTATTATTTTCCCTCACAAACCAAGGGCTGATTTTCTTAAACCAAAAAGTCATCACATTATAAAGATGAATGAGGTAAATTTAAAGTGGGAGGATCAAGTGAAATATCTTGGACTTGGTTTTGACAAAAACCTTACTTACAAGGATCACATTGAAAGTATCCAGGTTAAATGTAACAAATATATTAAATGTTTGTATCCACTTATAAACAGGAATTCTAGACTTTGTCTCAAGAATAAACTCTTAATTTATAAACAAATTTTCAGACCTGCCATGCTTTATGCCGTGCCGATCTGGACAAGCTGTTGCTTAACCAGGAAGAAAAAACTTCAGAGGATTCAGAACAAAATTCTGAAAATGATTCTGAAACTTCCTCCCTGGTTCATCAATTAGCCGAAGTTGACACTTTGGATGTTATGTCCAATAAGATAATTGATGCATTTCGACAAAAAATCATTGCAGTCTTCAGCTGCATTGATCCGCTCTTTATATAGTTTATAAGTTAGTTTTAAGGTATCCCTTTTCCCTTTTGTACATGTAGGACCTCCTACATTTGAAATCACTGAATAGCGAAAGCTACAATATTTCATGAATAAATGAAAGTTGCTAGTATTTAAAATTGAGGTGAAAAGTCATCGTTTGTGATTGGACACTCAATAATATTTTAACTGAATGAATGTACATGGAAAAGAAATTTGAATAAATATAAATTAAAAAAAAAAAAATAAACGGCTCGTAATACCATCCATCAGGTACCGTGTATTGACAGATAAGTTATGAAGCTTAAATTCCGCTTCCAGATAGAAGTTTTAACTGAGATCAAGTAATACATAGCTTATCCGAAAGTGAACAAACATCTTAAATAGTGTTATCTAAACTTTGAGTTGCTTCTGAGTTATACAGATAAAAACCACGATTGTTTTTTATTTTTTTTTCTATATGAAACAGAACTGGTTGTTGAAACGATGGTGTGATCAACTTCCAGCTATAAACACACTTATCAACAACGCTCCCAGCTCGCGTATGATAATTGCTAGAAGCAAAAGTGCCATGCATCACCACTTGAAGCCCCACCGGGACCTCGTTAATCAGCTTTTAATATTAATCCGACAGCCGGGCGCAACTTTCTCCCTCTTCCTTGCGCGTGTGACGACTCCATCGCGATCCCCCTCGACACGACTCGACTTCCAGACAATCGATAGATTCAGCTCATGAAGCGAGACTAAAGTGCCAATCACGTGACCCCGATCTAAGTCCGCCAAATTGCGGGAGAAGATGAAGAAAGGGTAAGTCGGTCCCGGCCCGAGTTTCCCAACTCTTCTCGTATGAAGTCGTGCCGAGATGATGATGGTCATTTGGTGGGCACAGTCGATTAAAGTCGCTGAGCGCGCCAATTCGGTTGATCGATAAAATCTTGTTCCCTTACGTAAAACGTACGCGCGGTACACAGGACTAGAGAGATAGACTGGCAAGTGGCCCAGTTCTGGCTGCGACGACGACGACGACAACAACGCGATTCTCCACGGTCCGTTCATCGTGCAAGCAAGCAAGCAAGCCGCGGCCAGCAACACTTTCTTCAAATTAGATTACGACAGCTTAAGCGATTCGCGAGCGAGTCCGTGGCTCCATAAATAGGATAGTCTTTGAACACAGTAGAATAGGTTTAATACTTCATGAAGGAAGGTAATATTTCGATACCTACTTTAAGTCCGGACTAATCCTCTTCTGGTAAGGGAATAAAATGTGGCGCTTTCACCTAACAAACAACACGTGTTCATGGTCCGGTCACCCTTTTTGTTTGATGCTCAAGTTGTAGTTACAGTCTCTCTAGGAAGCAACGCTCCAAGTCTTACTCAATAACAAAAGTCGTTCGAGTCACGGCAATTTAGCAGTTTTATTGACGATGTTAACAATGAACAGCGGTTGTAGCCATTTGTTGTGGATATTGACCATGGGAATTGTGTTTACAGAAATAATAGTTTAAGGAGTACAGCTTTATACTAGTTTGTCCTATGACTACTATCGGTTCAGAATTATCTATCACTATCTCTAGAAAGTTAGGATTTCAAAAAAAGTACAACTTATCCGGAACAAACCGGTAGCAATCGCGACTGACAAATCGATTTCCAGCCATAAACCATTCACCAATTAACACCCAGAAGACCATCGTGATGTTACGTGCCGTGCACACCGCCGGCAGCCACAGACACACCCCAAAAATGAAGTAAAATCGTTTCCATATCTGACCGACCAACAACCAGCGAGGAGACATCAGTCATGCAGCAAAGTAACGAAAAATGAAAGTGAGTTGCGTTGTGCGGAGCTTATAATGATAGCCCAAAGCAGAATCCTCAGCAATTAAATTATCGAATCTCAGCGACGACGACGACGGTAATCGTTTTTGATGAATGTTCCAAAACGGGCGACCTCTGAGTATTTTTTGGGGGGCTTCGATTTCGTAACAGAAGTCCATTGAGTTATTTCCAAAAAAAGAGCCTTTTTTGAAGAATTTTCACGATAGCAAAACTGACTTGCATCATTGTAATAAATCAACGCATATGACCCGACTGATGTGCTTATCTGCTGCTTAAATTACACCCCAAGGAGAGTTACACCAGTGCGTGTTCATAAAAAGGAGTAAATTTATGCGGAGAGTGTTGTAACACCGTGCACTGGCAAATTTCGGTAGACCAGGTCTTCCTCACTTGCAGCAGCAACAGCAAATGAGAGTGATTTGAATTTCTATTAGGTTGAGGCGTGTGTGCTGTAATCGAATGTTTATTCAATTTGCGGAGATATTTTTCGGCTGAATCAACAGTCTGTCGAACAATTTGAATAATTTTGGCACAAGCCTCCATATCCATATCAATGAGATACAAATTTTCAAAATTCATACTACTGTTCTACGATCAACAAGGATGACCTCAATTTATCGTACGTGGCGCAACTAAAGTGTGCCCCGGATGTTGGCGAAACCCAAAAAGAGCCAAAAGCGTAAAACCGGAACACTTTCCTCCGATACAACATTGTGGTAACTTAATGGCAGTTAGCAACAATAACTACCGGAGGTGCACATAAACAAAACCCGAATAGAAAAAAGAAATAGCGCAATCGCCAATAACGATAGCGGATAAGACCTCACCGTCCAATTCAAATTAGAAGTAAACGAGAGAGAGAGAGAGGTTTCACTTTTGCTTTCCTGGGCCGCGCCGCGCAAACAAAACAAAAACAAAACCAAAAAACTTTCGCTCTTAGCAAGTAGTCCTACCCCTTCGCTTGCACGCTGGGCTGGGTTTTCATGGGTGGTGTCCGAGATTGTGCAACCCGCGCGGCTGGGTCTCTGGAGCAATTATCATGTGAAAGTTTAAGGCTGGACTAGTTCTTTGCTATATAAATTTAGAACACTTATATAGGTCAGTTGATACAGACTTGTTAGAATTTAACCGTTATTTGAAAACAATGTTTGGGTATACCGTAGAGATTTTCCTTCATCGCCCTAAAAAGGGGAATGTTCCAAATCCTTTTCCTTGTTTTTGGTGCGCGGTGGAGATGGGAGCGGCCGGCAACGAACGGCTGTCATATGGTGTTGAAAATCTGGTTCGGGTGGAATTGATTTTATTCCCAAATATCCATAATTGGAATTATTCCAAGCCAACCTGAAAATCATCATATCTACATGGCGAAATCCAGGCTGCAATCCGCTAAAATCACCGTCTTGAAGCGAAGCGAACACTTTAAAGACTGATACGCAGATCGGAAGGAACGTAAAACTCCATACAAAAAAAAAAAAACGCCCAAGAAACGGTCACGGTCGTCGTGGCGCGGTGCTTGTTTGCAATATATTTTGATGAAAAAAAAATTACTTCTTGAATGTGACTTACAAACGTTTTATGGGACCATCCATAAACCACGTTTTGCCCCCCCCTCCCCCCTCTAATTCAAAAAGTTTAAAAATCTCAAGCATAGAATTTCGAAAATGCTTTTTTACGAAAAATCCGAAATTCTAACAATTAAAAACTATAATATTTCAAAAATTCAAAAATCTCGATATTCCAGAATTAAAAATGTGGAGTTAAGGAATTTGAAAATTTAGGAACTTAAAAAATAAAATTTAGAAAATAAATAAATAAAAAATTAAGAGTTTAAGAATTTAAGAATTTAAGAATTTAAGATTTAACAATTTAAGAATTTAAAAAATTAAGAAAAAAAATAAGCATTTCTACCAGCCTTGT
Organism: Culex quinquefasciatus; assembly: GCF_015732765.1. Lineage (NCBI taxonomy): Eukaryota > Metazoa > Arthropoda > Insecta > Diptera > Culicidae > Culex > Culex quinquefasciatus. The sequence goes on along the minus strand of NC_051863.1, from coordinate 7,685,629 downwards.
TTTATAATTTCCTAATTTCCTAATTACCTAATTTCCCAAATACCTAATTTCCTAAATTCCTAATTTACTAAATTCCTTATTTCCTAATTTCCTAACTTCCTAATTTTCTAGTTTCCTGATTTCCTTATTTCCTAGTTTCCTAATATCATAATTTCCTAATTTCTTAACATCCTAACATCCTAACTTCGTAAATTCCAAATTTCCTTGTTTCTTAATTTCCTAACTTACTAGCTTCCTAACCTCCTGATTTCCTAGTTTCCTAATATCCTTATTTCTTAATTTCCAAATTTCCTAATTTTATAATTTCATATTTTCATAGTTTCATAATGTCCTAATTTCCTAATTTCGTAATGTCACTTTTTTTCATGTTCTCTTTCTTATTTTCCTGATTTCCTTATTTCATTATTTCATAATTTCATAGTTTCATAATTTTAATTTTTTTAAGTTTTTTTTTTTTCTACTTTTTTAAAGAAATTCAAAATTATTGTTTTCTTTATTTATGCTTCTGCTTGGGAGAATTTTCATTGACGCTCTATGATACGAATGCGCTTGGCTACTTCATGGTTCCAAGAAGAGTTGGCGTGTTCGTTCAATTATTTTGATGAACATATTTTAATTCTTTCTTTAATAAGAAATCAAAATGATCACCTGTCCTATGAACAGGTTGAACAGGTGGACGCGACGCCTCTGGCTCAAACCAACCTCTGAAATTTTTGCCGATTTACATGTATGTAACCCCTTAAGCTAAGTATGCAGATCGGAAGGAACGCGGTCAAGAAGTGTTGCGTGTTCTTTTCGTGACCCCCCAAGAAAATTTTACAGTTCGGTATGATCCCGTTTGACGGTGTGCGCGCTTAAGGTTCTTTGGGGGAAAAAGTGAACAGATTAAAAATATTCAAAAGTTAAAATGAAATAGATTAAAAATGTTTATTCAAAAACTTTTATCTACAGTTAAATAAAGAAATAAAAGCGCGCGAGCCGAGACACGAGCAGATCTGGAGTTTTTCTCTCTCTCTTTGAACTTTGCTCTCTCCCTGCTCGCGTCTCGGCTCGCGCGCTTTTATGTCGACTGTGCAAAAGCTTTCATGCACACCCTGAACTACCACATTCATACCGTCCAGCGTGTACAAATATGGGAGTCTTTCTGTGTATTTTTGGATGCGTTGTATGGGAACTCGTGCATGGAGAAATACGAACAGGTTGGCGGCTGCTTGGGAGAATTTTCAGTGCACGTTAGATTTTCATTGAGAGCTTTATGGATACGAATGCGCTTGGCTGTTCCATGATTCTAAGACGATTTAACGTGTTCGCTCAAATATTTTTGTAAAACTTTTTTAAATTGTTATAAATAGTAGAATGGCATGTTGCTTCCAAAAAGCGTTTTTAACTGAAATAAAGTAATAAATAGCTCAGTTAAAAGTGAGCAAGCACGTTCATCGACAGATTTGCAAAATAATTTGGAAGAAAATAGAACAAAATCTTTAACCTACCAAGCATACAATAATTTCCTTTACATGTTGTTTGTCCAAAAACAAAAATCAAAATAAAACTGTCGTTATAATGTGTACTTGGTTTGAATTCTTGAGTTTTGATCGTTTAAATTTTTTTGGGAAAATTTTATATGGTGATGTATTTTATTTTATTTTTTGTAGATTTTCATAATTTTCATCGATATTAATTTTTTCCCTCTAGTTTTTTAGGAAGATTTTGAAGAGAAACGTAAAATACAATGTTTATGGCCTAATTGTTTTGGAATGGTCAACATCCGGAATGTTTGCTTAGTGAGATTTGAGAATAATGATTTTTTGTTTTGCTCTAATCTAATCCAATGGAACATAAGAGAAGTCATTCTGAAGAAAACTCCAGGAAAAAACTTGTGGTTGGATTACGCCTCAAGTTTTGATTTAGTTTTTTTATTTACAAAACAAGCTAATTATAGAAAACTATAATGTAAAAAGGATTTCAATTTTACACTTCTTGAACAATAATATTTGCTGTAATTTGAAAGAGTTACTATTTCAATAAAAATCATGTGATCAACAGCTCTCACAACAATTATACTCATCATCTAATTTTTTTTATTATGTATAAAAGATATTTTTTAAATATGATTGAGCTAAAAAACTTGAAAATTACTAAAAAGATTGTTTGAACAGGTAAACATTTTGGCCACGCGTCGCCTCTGGTTTGAGCACACACTTAAACTTTTTTTAAATCTGTTTGCCCTTAAATGCCCTTGAAATAAATATTTTCAACTATTATCAAAATAAATTTGAAGACATTTGGTTGTATAATTGCCGAGATATAGATATTTGATGTTAGCAGTTTCAAAAAACAGGTGCCACGATATCTCAACACTGCTTTGACCAAATCGGCTCAAAATTTTGGTGAAGCCTCGTTAAACCGGTCCTGTGTGCATGACGAAGCCCGATTTTCAAAAAAAATATTTGAAAAAAAGATAAAAATATTTCTGTGTTTTTCATATAAAAAATCGTCAGTTTTTGATTTTTGTATTTTTTAAAAATGCAAAATTTCAAAATCGGGCTCGTCATGCACACGAAATATGTCTTGCAAGTCTTCACCTCAAATTTCAGCCAGTTTGGTCCATCACATCTCGAGATATCATGGCACCCGTAAATCAACTCGGCGTTTAGAGAAAAACGCTCACAAAGTTTGACAGTTCGCTTTGCACATGGCAAAATTTTGAGCGTAAATCATCTCTTACTCAGTTCAATCATGGAATATCTTCATGAAACTTTTAGGAGTGATTGAAAATCATATTTTAAGTGGATTGAATAAATTTTCTGAAACATGAAATTTTGTGATTTTCTACATGTATGTAACCCCTTAAATCAAAACTGGAACCATTAAACCTTAACCAAATGGGCTCAAATTCCCAGGGTAGCTTCTGGGATTCTTCCTTTAGAATGCTCTGAAAAATAACAACTTTTGTCTTTTTCATAAATCTATGTGTATGCCTTCTAGAGATCATAAACATATTGCTCAAAAATGTGTAAAAATTTAACCTGAACCTGAAATTCATCGCAAACTCATAAAAATTCACCAATTCCTGATGTAATATTACACATTATTTTGACACAAAATCTGTCACCATTTCCTGATGAATATTACTATTTTTTTGTTTTCTTTGTTGTCGAATTCAGTGGCATGATGTTGGAAAAAGTCGTTAATTCGCCAAAATTCGCTGAAAATCGGGAATTTGGGATTCTTTGTTAAAAACCTCGGAAATTTCGAGCATACTTGACTGAAAAATATTTTTTTTGTCATTTTTTAAATGATTAAAATGGAAAGAAAAATATCATAAAGCTTTTTCAAAAAAAAATACATTTGCATTGAAAACAAAATCAAATATTTACAATTTGATAAACCAGCATTGATTCTTAATTGAATATCAAAATCTACAGAATAAAAAATTAAGGAAGCTTAATAAAAACGTATTTTTACACGAATTCCTAAATATTTCGAATAAAAAAGGAAACCCTACTGTTATCATAATTTAAGTTTTTTTTTATCAAACAAAACTTTTTAGACAGAGTTATTTTACCTTTTTTTTATCCACTTTTTTTTTTAAATAAAGATCTGGAGTTTTTTTTGTTAAAGATCCAATAAACCAAATTTTCAGTTTTTGTTTTTTGGGTGTTTTTTAATACCCCTGACTCAAGGCTTCGACCATTGCAATATTTTGTTGGGTAACAAATTCCTATTATTTGAGATTCTGGAAAAGTCGGGAAAAATGTGGGATTTGAATGGCCTCCTTGATATTATATCGTGATGATTTCAGCAAGTTTCCAATGGCATTCGTCAAGACTCTGGATGGACTTCCTTTGAATATAAAATGAAATTATCGCCAAATCCTAAACAAAAAATCGATAACATAAAGAAGCTTATAGTCAATTTCACTTCTTTAAACCTGTAACACAACAAATTTACTCAAACAATGACATTGCATGTATTTTCCCTTTCGTCATAAGTGTTCGCCGAAGCAGCAGGCCCGAAAGGCTTCCGCGTTTTCAATACCTGCGCCGCCGGTTACCGGGGAAGCCCTGCGCTATCCCAAGCGCCAATATAGAAACTTGCGCAAGTCTATTTGCATAATTGTGAGGCCAATTGCATCTGCTGCCGCCGGAGCAGCTTGACGCTGCATTTATTTTATTAAAATATCCTACGCGCTTCCTTGTTTCTCTCCCGAGGTTATTGAAAACCCCGGTCGTAAATCGCGATGCCGCGACGAGTGCCAATAATCCGCTATTCAAATAAAGTCACTCTGCACCACGATAGTTGATTAACCACTGCATTTTTTTTTCTCTTTCTCTTCTCCCTTCCAGGTAAGCTAATCATCTGGTCTCCCAGCTTTTGAAGCATGCTGCTAGAGGAGGTAACCTAACCCGTTGCGTTGACTGACTGACGTGCAACGGAACATCATCCCCCTTCGCCCAGATAACACCCGCTGCCAACCGGCAGCAGTTTAAAGCTGTCTTAGATAAACACACAAATCTGAAGAAAAACAGTCCGACAGACAGCCAGAGGTAGATTGAAGTTGGTGATAAAACTTTAACCTGTTCGCTTTCTGTCATCTTGCCGCGTGTCGTAATTACCGGTAATTAGCAAACTCTGTATCCATTCTGGATTCGGTCGGTCGTAGAGAGTTCCGAAGCACCTCTCTATGAAGTTATTTCAGTGTCTTTGTATGGTACAGAGTTCGACCAAGGCGACGACCGCGACGGAACTGCTGCCGGTTGGTAATGGGTTACCTCTCTCTCTCTGGTGCTGCTGACTGCCGCAGCGCGTACCAAAAGTTCAAAGACACGCTAATTGCTTTGACTTTCTAAAACGCTTTACAGTCCGCCTCAGTCTTGCGGGCTGGCTGGCTGACTGGTTGGACAGTCTGCTCTAGCAGGGTTAACATGTGGTCTCTTCCAAGTTGTTTGGGGGAATGAAATAAGTTTTAGAGGTTTAGCTTTTTTGGGAACGAATTGAACAGAGTACTGTTCTTTTCTAAACTGTTAATTCATAATCAATTATGTCTGTAATTTAGAATCTTTTGCAGCATTAAAATTACAGAGATATCAATGTACTAAAATCTTCTGACACATGCACAATGTAACAATTTTTGTTACATAAGTATTGCTTAGTAATCAGCTAACAAATTAATTGACTGAGATACGATATTGAACAAACACATTACGGCCTGGCAGTTATCTGTCATAAAACACGAGTAAAATCAGAGAAACAAGCTTAGTTCGATTCCTGCCACTGTTGACATCTAACGTGCATGGCCAAACCATCAACATGGGAACAGTTTTGATGTGCGCAATCTTGTTCAGCTTGTTGGGACTTTCTTGCGGAACTCGGGAATTGCACTACGATTATTTTGAGCAAATCAATGGCACTGATTTTGCCGAGTTCAATTTGAGGGTTCGAAAGCTCAACCGTACAACGTCCATCCTCACTGGAGAGGTACTGCTGAAGAAACCGGTCACCGATGACTTCACTGTAAGTGATACCAAAGTGATCCAAGCTGTCACAATGATTTCACTCAATCTTCCAGATCGGTGTCCAGTTGTTCCACAGTCCAAGAGGGAACAATCAGTTCAACCACTACCCGATGAAGATTGCCCCAAAGTCGGTGTGCATTATCACGCATGAAACCTGGCCGGATTTCGTGGGGTTCTTCCGGGACTACGTGGAGAATTTGATTCGCGTGGACGAATGTCCTGTGGAGGCGAGGACCATGATATTTGGGAATGTGGTGGCTAACGACGGGATGCTGAACTCGTACGTTCCGACAGGGTTGTGGAAGGCAATAATACACTGCTATAACGAAGCTGGAGAGGGCTTTACGGTGGTTATACAAATGAAGCTGCTGCAAAATGGATACTTTTGAAATGGGGGGCTAATAAAGTTTGTTTGCTTTGAGTATTGATTGGAATTTAATTGACCTCGACGTAAGTAAAGTCGACTATCTGCTTGTAGATCTTCGCTATCTCAATATTTCTCCATCTATCGATCATTTTTCAGTCCTTTCAAAATGCATGCTCTTCATTCCTTGATGTTCTCTTTGGCTCGAATTTTTTTTCGAACTTTTAACATCAAATTCGAGCTCTGCGACTCAATTTGATTCAAATTTTTAATGGTTGATTGTCTATAAAATTAAAAAAAAATATTTATTTTTTTCATTATATCTACACCGCCATTTTAGCCGCCATCTTGGATTTGAAAATTCTAAAGCTCAAAATTAAAAAAAAAAACAACGTAAAAAATCGTGATTAGATTATCGGAAGTGAAATTTTTCCAAGGCCTTCGGATTATCGAGTCTGGACTGTAGTTTCGATATGTAATTTTCCTCGGAGATTTGAAGGAACATTGACGTTTGTTTTTGTTTGTTAAATTACATGATCATGCTTCTCTATGACAAGTAATTCGATTGTAATATTTACCCTCTTGACAAAAATGTCAATGGAGCAAGTCAGTCTAATCTTCACAGCAAAATTAGTCTTATCTTCATTTTGCATCGTTTAGTAAATTTATGATTCTCTTTAGGGCCAGTGTTTTTTCACGAAAAAAAAATTTTTTACGGCATGCCAAAATTGGAAATTTTACGACAATTTCATGGTACTCTAAAATCTGCTTAAAATCAACGCAAAAATGTGTTGTTTTTGAATGACTGTGTTCAGAAAAGTAACGGAAAAAGTTGGCAATTTACTGCAAAAAAAAGTAAAATTACAGCTATCCAAATTCAGGGTGGCCAGTCAAATCGAGAAATCGGGAATTCGCCAAAATTCGTGAAAAAAACGGAAAAAGTCGGAAATTTGCGATTTTTTTTTCAAAAATTCGGGAAAAGTTGGGATACCCGAGCATACTCGTTGGAAAATTATTTTCTTGAATAACTTTTTTATATTTTGTACATTTTTTATATTAAATTCTGTTAATTTTTCTTTAGTAACTTACTTTTAATGTATGGTTCCTTCACTACAGTAAAATTATCATCTAAACCCAAATTATGACCAAAAAATCGATTTTTCGACACTTTGGCTCAATTCTGAGGACAAATTCAGTTTCAGCGGGCAAAATTACATGAAAAAAATATATATATTTAAACAATTTTCGAATTTCGTTAGGGTGGTCCTATATGGTTTTCCTTTTCAAATGAATATATCTCGAGTATAAAGAAAAACACCCCTGAGATTTTTTCAGCGATTGTAGTGCTAGATCTCCTCTGCAACTTGGTGCTTAAAATTTGGCTTGCATCTTTTTTGCCTTAAAATGGCTGTAACTTTTGACCCTTAAGTCCAAATTGACATGTCAAAAAATAAAAAAAAATTCGTTTTTTAGAGCTCTAAAAGTGCTCCAAATATCACTTCTCTCTAAAACTTAACCCTGAAATGCCACGTTCAAAAAACTGATTTTTGAAGGTTTGCTCAGATGCTTTCTATAAATTTGGTCATAGAAGGCGTAGATTACGAGATAAAATTTTGATGTCTTCGACAAAGTTGCTTGGATTGGCAAGCCCAACTACTTTCTAGAAGACAATAAAATTCCCAAAAATAGGCAAGACCATGGGAGACGACTCCTACACCTGGATTGAGCTGTCGACCTAACCCTTTAGGCTAGACCGGGGCCAACATTTACTTCCCCATCCGACGGAAGGCGTGGTCAGACAAATCTCGTCTCGAAAAATGCCACCGGGACCGTCTGGGATCGAACCCAAGCCGGCTGGGTGAGAGGCAACCACGCTTACCCCTACACCACGATCACGACACTTTTTTTATAAAGATTTTTTTTGTTTAAAATCATTCTTTTGATAAGAAATGCCTATTTTTTTAATTTCTGGAAATGTCGGAAATTGAAAATGTGATTTAAGTGGTCACCCTGCAAATTTAAAAGCATAGGTGCCCACCCGCAGTTGCTACTCCGTTATTGACCAGGACCTCCAGAAGTTACATCCACGAGCCGTGGAAGATAAGTGGGTGCTATCTTTCCTCGCTTCGCAACTTCTCAAAGGCCCCTATAATGCTGATCAATACCGGCGCCGGCCACGACCAGTGGTAGGGTCACGGGGAAGTGGATGGGAATGTTAGTTCGATACTTGAGTGATAGAGACCGCCCAATCGACTGCATCTCCGACAAAGTATCACATGAGTTTTGAGGGGGTTAGTAGATGGGTATGAGGTCAGGATTCACGAGTGGCAGTGATGTGACCATGAGCATTTTGTTTATCGGTTGAAATTTTAAATCTTAGGCAGCCGGCTGCGGAAAGATAAATAATTGATTATTTAAAAAGTTTGTTTTAATCGAACGCGTGCCAACCGAGCGGTAGTGCTATGGGCTGGACTTATCAGTATATTTTTACTGTTGGTACAATTAAGATAACGCGAGCAAATGTCAAAAATAGTAGATGAGTTAATACTAAAGCTGCCAGTTGGAATAAATTATTACGATCAACGAATATAAACGAAAAGAAAACAGGACACCACGTAACCGATTGTAATGAAATTAAAACAATAACTTAAACGAACTTAATCGGTGGCGTGCCTTCCTATCAACGATGATAAAAGAAGGACTTATAAATATAAAATATAAAAAGACTCCAAAAAACACGTTGCATAGTAACCGCGAAGTCCCGCTACTCACAATCGAATCCGAAAGATAGCTATCTAGAATTTTAAATATAGTGTTAATTCGACCGCGATCCTCCAGAAATTCTTCGTCGGCGTGCCTTCCGATCAACGGTGATGTAAGAAGGGCTTTATTCATTAAAATGATTTTATATCATAAGCCTTAAAACATATTCGTCGGCGTGCCTTCCGATCATCGATGATATAGAAAGGACTTAATCCAGCAATACGACTTGCTTGTCTCGAAAAAAAAAAAGAATTCGGATCGTTTCTATCGAAAACTATGTAAAGAGAACAAAAATAAACTCATTGGCCAACGAACGCGCGAACTAAAAATAAAGAAAAAAGAAGAAGAAGAAGACCAATCATCCCATGCACACAAACAGCGATACAAAAGAGATGAAAACAACACGAATCAGAAGAAATCCAATCACCCCATGCACTCGAACAGCGACACAAAAGAGACGGAAAATAACACGAAAAAACAGGACTGCGCGTCCACACAGGCACCGCACTACTGATCTTAAGTGGTCACCCTGCAAATTTCAATGAAATTTTCAAAATGTATTTTGCTTTAATATAATTATAACAAAGCACATCCTAAACAACTATACTTAACCCTTTCAGGCCTGAAATCAAAATTTCAAAAATTAGCTTATAATTTTCGTACGATAATAAAAATCAGTTTCCCACCATAAACTAGAAAAATATTTTCAAAAAATAAATTCAGCCCTCCAAAATTTAAATTACAATTTAATTATTTCAAAATAGTTTAGGTATATGGATTGCTTGAATTTTAAAAATCAATGCAAAAATACACTCAATAGCTATTTGACAATAAATTATTTCAAACTTCGTGGTATTTACCTTATTTCACGGCCCAGGGCAAATTTCACGGATTACGCGAAATCGCAAAAAAAAGTCACTAGCCCAACTTCTCTTTCTCGGTGGTCCATATTCGGGAAAAGTTGAGTGAAAATAAACTTAAAAAATAAAAATCCTTTGCGGAGGCATGACCAATCGTTCCCAAATTTTGGGGAGTTGTTTAGGAACCGGAAAATTGCTGTGTTGGAAAAAAAGATTTTGTTATTACACCCCAATAATACACGTGTTGTTGTCAATATGTTCAATTATTTCCACGCGCAATCGAATTTGTGTCCAATGGGAAATCAACAGATTGATCATAGTTTCGTGTGGCAAGCTCGTTAGAACTAAAATAGTTTAAATCGATTTTTTCAAAGCAACTTCCCTCAATCCCATCCAACCTAGCAATGTCTGTGCAGCGCACAAAGTTCGGTCTTGCGGGGATAGTTCTGTTCACCTTTTTGCTCTATCCAAATTCGCTGGAAGCGATCGAAGTGATGTACGAGTCCTTTGAGCAGATCAACGGTACCGATACGGTTGAGTTTCGCACACGCGTGCGAAAAGTGAACCGCACCACGGCTGCTCTCGATGGCGAGATTGATCTCAAGAAACCGTTGACCAATGATTACAAGGTAAAATTGAAAGAGGTTAATTTAGTTGATAATGGTTAAAATATGTCACTTCACCCAGATCAAGCTGGACTTTTTCCACAGTCCGCTCGGAAACCAGCAGTTCAATTACTACCCGATGAAAATCCCGCCGTCCGGGATGTGTGACTTTACCAAAAACACCTGGCCAAACTATGAACAGTACTACAGGAGCGCCGTGACGAACACCATACGCGTTGGAGAGTGTCCGGTTGAGCCGAGGGTGGCCAACATAAGCAACCACTTGCTGGTTCCGCAGATGTTTTCCGACTACGCCCCGACTGGGCTGTGGAAGGTGCACGTGGTTGTGCAAACGGAAGCGGGAGACGGATTTTTCGCGATTTGGCACATGAAAATCTACAGCGATGGGCACTTTGGGTGATGATACTTAGACTTCATGGCTATGGTGTTTTGTGAATCTTGCTTTGTTCAAATAAAAAATCATGTAATGCAAAATAAGAACTGTTCCACCCAATATCTCTGTAATCCAATTATTCTTGTTGTTACATGTCATTCTGTACTAACGATTTCGACTTTTTTTTTATGGAACTCTATAAACTAGGGGAACAGCATCTAATTCCAGCGTGCCTCTAATGTTGGCAGGTCACGACTTTGACATTCAATTAAAGCTAATTAAAAGCGTTTTCAACTGTAATCCAGTGATAAATAGCTCAATAAGAAGTGAGCAAGCAAGTTTCTATAAAAAGTTTTGCAAAATTAGTTTTTTAAATAGTGAAAAACAGCAAATTGGATGGGGTTAGGAGCGAGAGCTTAACCTGCCAAACATACGAGAATTTACCCTAAGTTCCTAAAAATAGTAAAGTTTCCGTTTGCTTGATACTATCAAAATACTACATAGTATTTTGTAGGTAACTTGTGAGTGTTTCAAATTTGTGGGATGACTCTATTTAAATTAAATATTTAGAAGCAATTTTTCATAACAAACAACATTCCTAACGACTGAATAGGCAGACAACAGAACAAGTTTCTGATGTATCTTTCCAGTACTTGCTTTACAGGAGGGCGTCCAAATTACCCGGGTTTTTTATTTCCCGGGAAACGGGAAAAATATTTTTTAAATCCCGGGAATTTCCGGGATCCCGGGAAATTTTTGAAACATTCGTAAAATCTATGTTTGCATTATATTTGTTTTTTAAGCTCAAAATATTAGAATTCGCTCAATACTGATAATTGAGTAGAATCGAGGACAACAGTTTTTTTTCAATAGCTTATACATTAAAAATTATTCATGTTGATTCTTTGTTGTGCTTTGGATTTTAAATCAACCACGTTTTTTATTCAAGTGTGATTAAAATTATGTAAGTTTCATTGATTATTTTTTTCATAAAGACACGGCCTAAAAGTTTCTTGACTAGTAGACTAGTTCCTAGCCCCTTCCTTGACTTTATACCATTCCCAAAAACCGCCCAACTCCAAGTGAAACTTACTTGCGGACACCGTGGAGATTTTCTCTTGCCCCCTTAAAAAAGTGGAGCATAAACGCTTCCCGTCTTCCTAATCCTTTTCCTTGTCCCTGGTGCGTGGTGCAGATGGGAGCGGCTGTCATGGTGGTGAGAATCTGGTTCAGGTGGAATTGGTTCTATTCCCAATTATCAATTCCTATGCAACTTGGGCTTAGACAATCATCACTTAACATGGCGAAATCCAGTCTGCAATCCGTGAGTGAGTGAAGCGACATGACCACAAAAGTTTAAAAATTTCTTCGAAACTGTTTTTAAAAAAACAAGAAACGAAAACAAATAAAATGATACCATTCAATGTAATATGTTTGATAAATTTAGAATCTCATGTTTCAAATAAAACATATTTTACAAAACACCTTTAAGTTTATACCACCAATTGGGGGAAATCGGGACTTCAGCCTGAATAGGTACTGGAGATTTTAGAGTAATTAATTTGAAAATCTGTTTACTAATTATTTTGTTCTGTTTCTTAATTCGTTACTTTAGTCCTGATTTGCTTTAGTTGCCGGTGTTTTATGAAAAATAGCTAAATATGATATTTATAAAAGTTAAATTCATAAATTTACTTAAACATAATACATACCAAGGCTTTTAAAAATAAATAAAATTCAATAGAATAAAAAATGCGCTACTCATTTAACGGATTTGTAATCTAAAATTTTAACAATTTTCTCTAATAAGCCAAATACAAAATTTTCATCGATTTCTAAGTATTCAACTGTTTATTTATTTCCAAAAACAAAACTGAATATCCAGTTCAACATTTGATTATTTTTTTTCAATTGCGGAAATTCCCGGGACAAAATATATAAAATCCCGGGATTCGGGAATTCCCGGTTTTGGAAAAAATCCCGGGAATTTTGTCCCGGGAATTTCCTGGATGGACGCACTATTTGCAGCTTCAATTGAAACACACGACTTGTTTAAACCGCTTTAGTTCGTGATAGTTGCATGTTCACGGTAATATACATCCAATATCAGATCAATTGACGAGACTTGCTATGTAGAAAAACCATCCCAGTTACAATTCACACTCACTCTAAGTGATGGCTGCTAGTTGTAAAAAGGTTTTCCTTTTGCGCTCAGCTGTGCTCATCCTTATCGTTTGTTCAAATTTGGTGCATACTATTCAGGTTATGTACGAATCGTTTGAACAAATCAACAATACCGACACTGCCGAGTTTTTGGGCCGCGTCAAAAAGGTGAATCGAACAACTGCGGCGCTCAACGGAGAGTTGATTATTAAGAAGGCCTTGAACAATGATTATAAGGTACAGTTTATCGATTCGAGGATGTGCGAAGTGTAACCTGTTATTGCATCTTTTTTTTTAGATAAAGTTGGATTTTTGGCACAGTCCGTTGGGAAACCAGCAGTTCAATTACTATCCAATGAAGATTCCGCCAACGGGAATGTGTGACTTTTCCAAAGGTTTATGGCAAACTTATGAACAGTTCTACAGGGACTACGTCACCAATAATCTCCGCGTTGGGGAGTGTCCGATGGAACCGAGAACCATTCAAATTACCAACCACCTGTTGGATTCTTAAATGTTTAGCGAATACACCCCAAACGGATTGTGGAAAGTGCACGTAATTGTTCAAACGGACGAAGGTGATGGATTTTACTTGGTGTGGCAAATGAGAGTTTACAGCAATGGACACTTTTGAAGAACTTATACAATAAAGAGACATATTTCAATGGGGACCAAGTCACTTCTCGCTCATTAAACATTAGCCACCCGCGATGCCGCGTTGGTCGCGCTCTGAAAGTGATACACAATTGAAGCTTGACCTGGAAAAGCGATGGCAAAAAGGTGATAAAACTATAACATGAAAACAAGAGGAAAAAAACAACGCACTGCGAGGCAAAGAGCCCGTACCAAGCACACGTGCCTGCCTGATCTACTACTGCTGATGGTTTCTGCCTCATTTTCAACTATTTAGAGCACGAGGTCAATCACGGTGGGAAGGCACGCGTTTTTGCTGGCTGATTTTTTCTTGTAGTTTGAATCTTTTTTACAATATTCTTCATGTTTTGAAAATCTTGAGTTGTTCAATATGTCCAGTCCACGTAAAAAACAATACGAATCAATGGTCCTCGTACCAACCGGCTTCCGTTCAAAATTAAACTTGCAATGGAAACCTGTACCTATATGGTTTGTACCTCTTGCACACTCCTATTGATCCGTTCCCAATATCATGCGAAATGAACCGTATCGTGTGGCTGTGTGAACTCGAAAGAGAGGGAAAATCTGTTTCACGTACACGTACGCTCGGTTCGGTCATTTATCCGTACACACGTACGAAACGGAACCAGGCCGGTCTGTGGAACCGAATCGATTCGTTTCGGCCACTTTTTGGTGCGCGAAATCTTCCTTTTCTTTAGTGTTTTGTGTGCTGCAGCATTGATTCAATATAGTGCAAATGACCCTATTTTCCTAAAACGAAATTCTGCAACTTAGATCGAAAATGGGGGAGTAGACCTAATTTAAGCATAATTTTCTCTGAATCCAAAGATTTGATAACCTTGGCGTGTGGTTGCGTGCCGTTTCCCGCAAACGCTGTTATCCACTATGTCTACAAAACTAACCAAAACCGTAAGTGGTGTCTTGCGTGGTACCTTTGAATCGAGCTGACAGATTTCCTGTTTCTTGTTCACGAGCACGCTTGGCTAGACATACGGCTGCTGCTAGTGCCGGTGAAGTGAGGTGACTTACGGTCTAGACGCTGTTCCCAACCGAAAACCCAGAGCGAGCGATGACTCATACTTATTATACACAGCTGCGCGCACCCGTGTTCAGCTGACCGGAGGTAGTCGCTGCAATTTTTATGAGGAAGTGCCAGAGTCATTAATCTCTCAATGCCTCTGGTTTTTCGAAAGTCACTCGCTTCAAGTCGAGGAAAACACATTAGATTGGTTGTGAGTTATGTGATGCCTTACAATGATTAGAACTGCAGTTTGCTTTAGATCTCTTGGGAGAGCTATTCAAAAGCTTTGAGTTTTATCACGAACATGATTGACTGCCAGTGAGCTGCTACTCCGTTTTTGACAGATCAGCTGAAGTGCCACAAGATAACACACAAGTGACGATGTGTGTGTGTGTGTGTGTGTGTGGTCCAATCCAATACCCGCTAACCGGTAGCGATATTATGGGAAAGTATAGTTTGTATCAGGCTTTGTATATGCCGAATGCTGATACAACTTATCTCAGTCCCGGGTATTAGGTGGAGATAGCCCTCGCGCCGCTTCCAACGACCCGTTTCAGAATGACAGAACTCCTTGCGGTCCAATTCCGAGGTCGCTGGGCATTGTTCGGCCCCGCCTAAACATAGAAGCAAGCATCTGAAGGAAACTCGATCTATATTTAGACTTCCAATCCCCTCAGGCAAATCAGGGATCAGCGCGTATTTAATATGAGAAGATAACATAATTCAACACTACGGATCAATTCACTACTAGAGTGTAAACCTTCTGATGGCCGACTGCTTAGCGTCCCAGACCACCAATCCAGAGGTGTGAGATCGAACCCCACCTGATTCTTTTTCGTTTTTGTTCATATTCAAAGTTCAAATTCCTGATTCCAAATTTCAAAGGTACCGGCCGGGATTTGATCCCTGAACCTTCTGCTTATGAGGCAGAAGCCGTAACCATTAAGCCACGGAGCATAACACACAAGTGACGATACTCCAAAAACTGATACTTTACGGCAGGGGTGCCCAACCTTTTGGCCCTGCGGGCCTGATTTGATTTTTCTGAAGCAGAAAAGGGGTCGGAACTAACGATTGAGAAAAGTAAAAAAAGTGGACAATTTTGTTTTCATTAGTTTTTTGGTTCCTTTTAAAGTAATCAAACTAATAAACTGTTGGCGCAAATAAGATTCATAAATAATGATTTCTAGAAAAAATATTCCAGAAAATTTAAACAAAAAAAGTTAATTTGATTAGTTTTTATTTTACATTATTCAAAATTGTTTTATAATTGTTTTTGTCCATTGCAATTAAATACCCAAATATCATTAACTTAAAAAACAGTTAATTTTCACTAACCGTGTACCTTTATTCACATATTTTGCCATGTATTTTACAAAATCTTTTAACATTTTTTGAACTACAGAGCAGATTCGCTAATTCGAATGAAACTGCATTCTAATGAGCGAATCCCAATTCGCTAATTGGAACGACTGACAGCTGTCAAAAGCTTAAAACCACGTGTTCGGAAATCGTCAAACAATGGTGTTAAAACGTCAAAATCAGTTTGATAAATGGTTTTGACGGTTGAGTGCTTTTTAATTCGAATACGTTTTAATTAGCGAGCATTCGAATCAGCGAACTTTCGAAGTAGCGTAATTCGAATTAACGGATCCGCTCTGTACACACAAAATTTTAACAGTTTAGAAAAATATGTATTGAATAGCTTTCAATTAAAAATTCTTCGAATTTCTATTAGCTATTGAAATTTATGAAAAAATACATTTTTGCACTCTGATTTCTTGACTATTTTGTGACTTTGTTTTTTTACATTTTTCAAAATGGTCACAGTTTGATTAATTTACTCAAAAAAATAGTCAAACAAATCTTTATCACTGAAAAATTGTTCTGAAAAAATGCATAATTTTTTGATTACTCATTCAATACAAAAAATATATTTAAATTAAAAAAAAATCTTCATTTTGAAGTAAACACAGTATAAACAGCAAAAAAATAAATAATTCAGTGTCTCTCTGTAATTTTTAAACAACAATCCAAGTTTTTTTTTCAAATATTTCACATTTTTACAAAAAATATAATTTTATTTTCTTGCGCCATTTTTCAGTTTAATAATTGATTCTGAAAATATCAATTAGGAAATGAAAAGAATTAAATTCAAACATAAAAAATGTTTGAATTTGAAACAAAATCATTAAAAAAAGAAAGCAAAATCTAAATCATTGAATAAGAATTTTTTTGTCAAAATACAAAACAAAATCTAAATGTTCCTAATTAAATATTTGTAACTAATATGTGAAAATTTGATCTCAAGCTTGTTTTTTAAGTTTAGACACTCAACTTATTTATTCAATATTTCATGAACAGTCATAAGGACAATCATAGAACTATTTTGAAAGGCCGTCGTGGAGCGGATGAAATGGCTTCACGGGCCGGAACCGGCCCGCGGGCCGGACGTTGGGCAGGCCTCCTTTACGGTATCGAGGTTGCAGAAAAAAATAGTTAAATTACTGGTTTGAATAATGTTTATGTGAAAATTTATCCATTTGTTTAAAGTAAATTTATATTTCTGGTGATTTTAAATCGGTTGCTCTATAAGAAAAGCAAAAAACGGATTACCGTTTGGCTCAATAAAAATAAATTAATTCGCTCAAAGAGGAGATTAATTTATAGCACCACATCAACTTTAGCAAACATACACACACTTCCTTCCAATTATCGAGCCTCATTCAACCCCGAATGCACAGCCCAAGCGATGGCAGGTTCCTTCCGTGTGTGTGAGGTCCGATCGCACGGAATGGGTAATTGAGCGGTCATGAAGTGGTTGACCTTCCGTTCGATTATTGAACAGGGAACGCGCGAATCGTGCGGACAATCTCCACATGTAGTGTTTTTTGCTTTGCTGGTTAAACCGTTGAACGGATGCATAACGGAAGTGGGGGTACCGTTTTGATTTAATTACTCCGGTAAGTGAATGCGATTCAAGGTTCAATTTCGTTAAAAGTTCATTTTGAAAAACAAACACACAATTACCTGAATTACGGCACAGCGAAGGAAAATAATGACCAAACGATACCGACATTAATCAATTTTACAACCGACTGCTCATTTGCAGTAAAAACGGGTATTATATCCAGCGCACCGGCGGTGTGAGGTCTATCACGTCTTCACAACGCTGTACAAGAGACAACAGAAATTACAATCCCAAACCCATCCCTGGGCACGATCTCAACGATCGCGTTCGACACAAAGCTGCACCTTGAACTGCAGAGGCAAAACATTGCACTCGCCAGCAGAAGAGGAGAACGATCTTGCTGAACAACCACAACAAGCTGGGACAAAGAATGCACCAACCAACCATCCCCGTTTTGCAAATAAGCAACGGGACTGACCTATCCCAACATCAATTACCCGTCTGGGAAGGTGCAGGTGAGGTTCAGATTGTGCAATCCCCCATCCCATCGCAGCAGGTGCCAATAGCTGCAATTTAGCGTAAATGCTGGTCGTGACGCCAGGGATTGCGTGTGCCTGTGTCGTGAGTCGGAGAAAGTCAGATTTTTCAGGTGCTGAAGAAGCACCGACCTCTGCTGGCTGTGGTGACGTCCAAGGTAATTATCATTACCATACACACCACGATGGAAACTGTAACAGCTGTGTACACTTTGTGAATGAATCACCATCACATCACGCATGGTTATTAATAGTTGCTGAGTACATGCATACAGCTTCTTCCAGCTACCGTACAAATAACAATGTTTTTCCAAGAACGCACTTTCTTTGTCCCATCGTATTTGCATAAATCGTACACAATCTCACCCCGGGTGTTGGAGTCAACTAACCCTAAGTTGGAATTTGTTTTCTTTGCGTAAACACAAGAAACATAGTCCACAAGAGTCGTCACTTCTTTTTCCCTTCGACTGACAAACAAAAAAAGGGGCACTTCTGACTTGTTTGTGGTTGGCGAGCAAATATACAGCGTGTGTGTGCGTCTTCAGAGCAGATCTTTGCTCTGTTTGCTCTGCTTATCAACGTCGTCGTCGTCGACCTCAAGTAGCAAGTAAGTAGTCGTCACATGCAACGATGCAATTTATCACACCTTTCGTGGTTAGTCGACACACACGCGTCGGGTTGAAACTGGAGTACACTTGTTGAGGTCGTCCCGTCACAGCGACTCTTGATGGGTAACGGATTCGCATTTATTCAACTTGTTCCAGTGGAAGGACTAACTTCTGTTAAATATTTAATCATTTTAAGAACATTACTTGCTACATCAATAACTAAATGGAATTAAATTATACAAAAACGAAGAAAGTCCAAATTGTGGTCTAAGAAGGGAAATCGTGCAATCTTATGTAAATTGTATTGTTGAAGTGATCAAACTAGGACCAGCAAACCTTAGTTTTGATTTTTTTTTTTGAAAATTATTCCTAGCTTACTGTTTCAATAGATCCTATCAACATCGAGATTCGTCATTTCATCTTGTATGTGTGAAGGCCATCCAGTCCCGGATATGCTTAGGATTTGTTACCCTACCAGGACAAACAACACCATTATGAATGATCCATTGCCGGCCGGTCCAGTCTCCACCAGGGACATGGAAAGGGATTTGGAAGATGGAAATTATTGATGCACCACTTTTTAATGGGACAAGGGAGATTCTCCACGGTAACCAAAAATGAGCAATTCTCGGAAATGGATTTTATTTGATTTTTTTTTTTTTTGAGTAATGATTAACATTTTAAATGGGCCAAACATTCAATATAACACCCTTTTGTAAAGCCTTTTTTTAATAATGAGCAATTCCAGCTCAAATCAGGAATTTTTCTGGTACTTTTGTACCTGACCCTCTCCGATTTCAATGAAACTTTGTAGACATAGTCAAAGGCAAACTTATGGGAAGTTGGACGAGCTTCCCGGCAAAAATATTTTCAAAACTGAAAAATCAAGTCTGTCATATAGAAAATGCAAAAAACCACCAAAAAAGCTCTTTTTTGAACATTTTTATTTTTAAAACCGCTGTATCTTTGCAAGGATTGGACTCAATATGAAGACTTTTATGTTAAATTGTCTGGAGAATCGATTCCCACTATCAGTTTTTGAAAATGTTGACGTTTAGACCACTTTCAAAAAACAGATTCAGTAAATGATTTTTGTATTTTTTTAGGAGAGACATACCATCCTGCATCTTTCGTGAGTCTTTTTATAATATTTTAGGCTATTTCCTCAAAAAATTTGAACGCTAAAAAATCGTGACATCACCTTAAAATATAACTTTTAAACCTAAAAATTGAAAAATCTCATAGAATTGGCGTGTATTTTTCTTTCAGTGTATTTTTTTTTTCAGAAAGCCCGTCCAATTTCCTACAAGTTTGTCTTTGACCACTTTTTGGTACGGTGCAACGCCTTCGAGATACAGTCATTTTTAAATTACAGAATACAAAAATATCTAAATAACATACGCCCTTCTCAAATGTCATTTTCGAGTACAATTGGCTCCATATACACAAAAAGTACCAGAAAAATTGGAATTGCTCTAATGTTTAAAAGATCGAAAAAATTTACGAATGTTTCATTTTTTAACGTTGAAAAATCGGACCATAAGTTGCTAAGATATCAACATTATAAAATTGAGGGTTGTTTGGTTAAGAGGCAATTCTCGCTTACTTTTTCAAAAGGTTCGATGTACATAGGCAACCAATTTTTTTTTAGCATTTTTTTAACTTAAAAAATAGAAATGGTCACTTATGGTCACTATTTTTAAAAATCGAAAAACTACAAAACCAAACTTTCGGTGACTATATCTTGAAAACGGGGTATTCTGCGGTTGAAAATTCAATTTTACATAACCAAATTAGGTCAAAAAAATGTTGTATGAAATTTCGTTTTTTTTTTCCAAAAATCACTTTTTTTCAAAAAATTATAACTCGGCTACAGAATTTTTGACCATACTTCTCTATGGCTCAAATGTTGCGGGTTTTTAAGGTGTACCCCATTTGGCATAATGGACATTTGGCATAATGGGTTTTCAAGAAGGACGTTTGGCATAATGGACGTTTGGCATAATTGGTCCAAGACATCAGGGACGTTTGGCATAATGGACATTTGGCATAATGGACGTTTGGCATAACTCGTTCAAAAACCGTTTGGCATAATTATTACAGGCTTTTTTTTATTTTTTTTATAAAGTATTTATTTTTTGTAAAGAATAATAATGTATAGCTTTTTTTCCTAAACAGATAATTTTACTTAAAAAGATATTTTTTTTTCAAGAAATCATGTATCTTTGTCATTTTCTCCCAATAGATGTAATTTTTCCCTTTTTTGAATATTTCTTAAAAAGGCTTTAAAATTAAAAAATGTATTTAAAAATATATATTTTTATCCTTTTGAAATACTTTGCTGCTATTTTTTTGTATTAAATTTTTCCTTCTTTTATTTTAAATTCAACCTAACAAAGTGATGTAAGTTTTCTCAGTCATTAAATATTTTGCAATAAAAATTTTATACTATTTTCCCTTACCCTCCTTTTTTTTAATTCAACCTATAGAATGTATGCTCTTCTTTAAAGAAATGCAATAAGTTTTTAAAGCAATTTTCTCTTCTTTTATTTTTAAACTTAAAGAAAGTAAAATCATCCAAAGGCTGTGTAGTTTGTTTTTTTTCAATATTTTGCAATTTTTAATGTTTATGCAATTTTCTCTTCTTTAATATTCAACCTAATGGATGTACATTTTTTCTTTCTTTAAATATTTGACAAATGAGTTGTTATGAAATTTTCCCTTCTTTTATTCTAATTTCAACTTTAAGAAGGGAAAATCTCTAAAAAAAAATGAATATTAGAAAATTGAGTTGGTTTATAAAATATTCCCTTCTTTTATATAAAAATCAATCAAAGTCTCTTTAAAAATTAACATTTTGCCACTTTTCAAATATTTGACAATCGCATTATTTTGTATGTTTTTCACCTACAGCTATTCAAAAAATCAATTTAATTAGCACAGTTTTCTACAATTGTCCCGTCTTTCAGATTAGTTTTGAATAAATAAAAGAAGGAAACTTGCATAAACAATGTTATTGCGAAAAAATAAACCAACAGAGAAAAAAATTGCAGAAGTTATTGAAATGCTTAAAGAGAACATCTATAGAGAATTTCCCTTTTTCAAGTTGAATATAAAAAAGCGAAGAAAATTGCATAAAAAACTTAATTCCAAATATAAAGAAAGCAAAATTATCTCCATTGTCAAAGGTTTGAAGAGGTTGAAATTTATATAAAAAAAGGAAATTTTCATAAAAAATATAATTGCTCATTATATTGAAAGAGGAAAAATGTAAAGCTAACGACAGATATTTCTTTCTTTAAACTAAATTTTTAATAAAAATATCGAACCTTCATTAAAATGCTTTATTGTGAATTATTCAAAAAGGAAACAATTTACTATTGGGGAAAAAATATAGAGATACCTAATTTTTCGTAACAAATGATAATCTCTTATAATAATATAAAAAAGGTAAAAAAAACAATACATTTACATTCGTAAAAATAAGA
The DNA here is from genome assembly GCF_015732765.1 of Culex quinquefasciatus. Lineage (NCBI taxonomy): Eukaryota > Metazoa > Arthropoda > Insecta > Diptera > Culicidae > Culex > Culex quinquefasciatus. The sequence continues at coordinate 7,663,746 of NC_051863.1, read as the reverse complement.
AATAATGGGGTACACCCCATTTGGCATAATCCCTTTAATAGAAGGTTAGAAGGCGAAAAGTCAAGTTTGAACCACATTTATATGTATACATCTAAGTACGAGGCCTATTTATCAATTGAAGCTGAAAACAAGTCTAAAACACTTTTATTTGATTTCCCAAAAACTAGCAAAATAGGTCAACTCACTGCCGTGAGTTTCATCGTAGTTTTTGCGTCTAATATTGGGTCATCGTCAAATTATCGGTTCTAACCACAATTGGCACGACTCTGATGCTTCTTCTGCTACTGCTTATTATCGCAAGCATCATCATTAACGAGCGTGTCAATTTCGATTATTTTGCTGTGCTCTAGCAGTGTTCGAAGCGCGTGGGGCTGATGAATATTGGCGGGGAAGCCACTCAAACAATAAGCGCGCACTCTTTGCCAAGAGGCATCAAGCAAAAAGGCCATTAGTGGATTATTTGCCCTCTTTGGCAAAATTGGCACACTTGCTGCTGGACGAGGTCCTGAGATCTATGTATATTAAAGATATACTTAAAGCTATGAAGTATTCCGTTGGCTTGGTATGGTGTAAACATGTTTCGATTCTGATGGAGAGCTTCACATTCATAGAACTATGAGACTGCATCGGTAAACTAACGGACCGCCCCAGAGTTTGGTCTACAATCCAACAGAAAACAAACCTTGCCCTCCGGAGGTGGCGTCTCAAGTTCAAAAAAGTAAACTTTTATAGCTTCGTCGCTGCCCCGGCACGTAAATATTATCATCATTCTCCAGTATGTGTGTAAATAAATAAACAAAGTCGAAATCGTTGACGGTGCAGTGCTCGCGCGCGCGGGTGTTTGCCTTGAGACTACTCCTCACCAGTTATTCAGCGGCGTGTATTGAACCGCGATCACGATCACTTGCCAAATACAGTTATTCCCCTCGGGCAATTGGTTCCGGTGCGACGACGGAGCAACAACTTGGCGAAGGTTGGCCCCCCAAAACTCTGTCGTTTTGGATGGATTTTTGCATTTCCTCACCTGTTTCGTCAAAGCTGTTTGTGGGATTATCTTGTTTAAGTTGGACAAAGTGGTTAGTGGTTTGCTTGTGTGTTTGGAAAGGCCAAGTTCATTCACATTTTTCAGGTCATTGAAGTGAATCATGTGTGCGCATGACTTCGATGGTTTGATCTCTTGCCACAAGGTATTACTTTAAGATTCTTGAAATATTGGTATTAAGGAAAGAAACGAAAGACATTTCATGCTCCTTAAAATGAAAAGACCGCGATTACGGCAAGACAGCTTGATGGCGAAGAATGTGCACAAGTGCTGCTTGACAAACCAGTCTAGCTGGAAGTGACCACTGACTTGACTGTGGCTGATGAACTACTTGCAAATGATGCGACATACTTGAATGTAATATTACTTCATTTTAAATATTGGACGAATTTAATAAAATATTAAGAATAAAGTATACGTTTTTTAAATACTAATTTCTGTTATACCTCTGATTTTGCCAGTGTATCTGAAACAGGTTTCTGACGCTCCGGAAACCGCCACTAATTAATTACGTTCATTTTCGCGCTAATTGCCAATCCGCTGCAGCAGCTCGATTACTTTGGTGTTTCTCAACCTTTTTTGGACCATCACCCTCGCGGTGTCCCCGTTAGCCTGGATTCCACAGGATGACCTAATGGGTGCCCTGGACAAATCTTGTCTCCTAGACTCGAGTCCAAACGTTAATTGCTAGCTTTTAGTGATAAAATCAGCCAACGTTTAATTTCTCAATTCCTCCTCGACTCGAGGCTACAAATTCGCAACTTCCCCCTGAAGACGAAATGTTGCTCGTTGAATTTTCAAGAAGGCAAAAAGTTTTACCTGCTCAACGTGGTCTGAAACCCTCCTCCACCACCTCTGGCATTATTGCCGCTGTTCGTTGGTTCGACGATGATGGTCAGGAGGTCGTCGAACGTCGAGCGAACAGACCCTGAGGGGCTGCTGTCTGTTGTTGGGTCGTCGTTTCCGCGCGTGCACCAAGCCGCACACCGGAAAAATAGGTCATGTGAAATCGAAATGTTGGCAAACGGGCACAGCAGCAGCAGTGAAATGGTTGAAGCGAAATAAATTATAAAGAAATGGAAATATGTATACAAAATCTACCATACTTGTTAGTCATTGAAGAAGAGCTATTGGAGTGGTCCAGCGCAGACGACGATATGGGGGAAAGAAGGGAGCACGTACACAGTTCATCTCGAACTTGCACTTGGCCCGATCGATGGCCGTGATTGCCATAAGGAAAAGTTGTTTCTTTTTTGCACAAGAGGATAATTTATGTATTTGCAATACTAAGAGAATTGATGAAAAGATTAGCAAAACCGGAAAAAGGTTTCATTTCGTTTTTATTTTCTAAGCATCCCTTCGACTTTCATTTGTACATAAAATTTTGGCAGCTGTCCTTACAAAAAAAAAATGCAAGTATTAAAAAACCTGTATTCGCCGTCGAGTTATGAATTTATGAATAAATTGATTTTCTTTTCAAACGAATAACTCGGATCCTCTTGCACCCTTCAACAAAAAGGTAGCAAATTGAATTTCATACACAAATGTCTGAATCTATGTTTTCCTATAGGGGAGAGTGGGGAGACTTGATCCCCGGGGAGACTTGATCCCAAGCCTGTATCTCGTCAGCATGTGGGTAAAACAATTAGCTTTGTTCTAGAAAGTTGTGCGAAATCGACTAAAACTCATTGTAGAAAACAAAGAAAAACAATTAAAAAATGTTTGGATTGAGTTACACACATTTTTTTAAGAAGTGCTGCAAAAAACTTCCAAGAGATCTTTTTTCTTTGTTTTGATAAGTATAGAAAACACTCAAAAATTATTCAAAAAAATATTTTTTATACATGAATTGTTTGATAAACATATCAACTCCAAAACCCTTACGCATTTGATGTTAAATTTATCGTCATACTATTTTTACAATTATTTTGTTTAAAAAAGTGCGTTTAGGGAGACTTGATCCCTGCATTTTTACAGTCACTGGAATCAGCCTCAAGACTAATTAATTGGGCTGGGTTTTCATACATTGTTTCCTTTAGTATAGTAGTACATTACTAACTGCAGTTTGAACCTTTTTTCAAAAGTTTTGTAAACAAAAATTACCAGCTTTTGTAAACATGCTCAATTTTGGTCTAAAAAAGAAAATTTTAAGTTTTTTAATATTTTGCATGCTAAACTTGTTATATTTTGAACACAAACGTACAGGTTTAATGTGAAATTGCTGTATCTTATAGAAAATTTAAAGTTTGGATGAATAAGAAACATTTTGCTTAAGATTTCTTCAAAATGTTGAAAGGGGGATCAAATTACCCCCAACATTTGGAAAATGCCGGTTTAATTTTTTTTTTAAAAAGCTTGGCATTATTCGAAGATTTTATCTGATGAAATACCCTTATCAGCCAAACAGAGTTGAATGTTTAAGCTTTCAATTCATGCAAAAAGATCATAGTTTTGTGAGAAATTGACAGAGTTATGTGCGATTCAAAAAAAGGGGATCAAGTCTCCCCACTCTCCCCTACATTTTTGCGATTTTTGCCATACAAACTACAAACCAAATATGTAATCCATTGTTATATTTTCAGATATCTTTTAAAAAATAATTACAATCATGAAAAGGCATAATATTTTTTTTCGATTTTACATTTTTCGGAATATTTTTGATTTAAAGATCACAAAACAACCATACAAATTTAAAATTGAGTGCTCCAAATGTATTGTTTCTTTATATTTGAAGGACTTGCAACTTAGGAATTAAATAAACTATCTTAAATTTTTCTTCAAAGAATACAAAATCAGGCATAAGAATTTTTTTAAATATCGAAAATTTGTTTTTCTCAGAATCGAATTAAAAAGACCATAACTTGAAAATAGAGCAATTTATTTAAAAAAATATCTAAATTTCAATCGCGAAATCGTTTCCTTTTGAGAAAAATTGCAGAATCATAATCTTTTTTTTGCTTTAACTTCGATTTGAAAACAAAATCAATGAATCATATTCCGATGGCAACATTATTGTCCATTCTTCTATGTGGCTCAAACCATTTCTTTTTTGGTCCCCTAGAACACGTCGAAAAATCTAGAATTTCTAGTAAATTCAAAATTTTGTGAAAAAGAGGTAATGTATAAAATAGGTATTTTTTAAAGTGTATTATTTTTACAATTAGTCCAAACCAATACTTAAAAACTGTGCCCAAGACTCCACGCCGATCAGAAAATCCCAAGAAACAGATTTTCAAATATTTACATTCCATTGTTGTATGGATAGTAGCCAAACTTGTATGGAGAGATTTATATGGGCAAAGCAATGTTCCGTAAAAAGTGAGAGCGGTGCTTGTGGGGACGCGCAGTCCTGTTTTTTTTGTGTTATTTTCCGTCTCTTTTGTGTCGCTATTTGTGTACATGGGGTGTTTGGATTTCTTCTTCTTCTTTTTTTATTTATTTTTAGTTCACGCGTTCGTTGGCCGATGAATTTTATTTTTGTTCTCTTTATATAGTTTTCGATAGAAATGATCGATTTTTGTTTTTTGAGACAAGCAAGTCGTATTGCTGGATTAAATCCTTTCCATATCATCGAGGATCGGACGGCACGTCGACGAATATGTTTTAAGGCTTATGATATAAAATAGTTTTAATGAATGTTGATCGGAAGGCACGCCGACGGAGAATTTCTGGAGAATCGCGGTCGAATTAATACTATATTTAAATCCCTAAATAGGTATCTTTCCGCAGCCGGCTGCCTAAGATTTTTAAAATTTCAACCGATAAACAAATTGCTCATGGTCGCATCACCTACCACAGTGATCTTACTAACCCCTCAAAACTCATGTGATACTTTATCGGAGATGCAGCTGATTTAGCGGTCCCATCACTCAAGTATCGGCTAACATTCCCATCCACTTCCCCGTGTCTTACCTCTGGTCGTGGCCGGCGTCGGTATTGATCAGCACGATAGGGACCTTTAAAAATTGCGAAGGGGTGATGATTGGTTCCTACTTTTCATCTGTGGTTCACGGAGCAATGTTTGGGGGTCCTGGTCAATAACGAAGTAGCAGCTACGGGTAGACACCAATGCTATGCTATGCTATGCAAAGCAATGTTCCGTTAAAAGTTTAAGTCAAATCAAAAACACAAATCTGGTTTAAAAAAAAAGTCCAATAAACCAAATTTTCAGTTTTTGTCTTTTGTGTTCTTTGATACCGCCTTGAGTCAGGGTATTAAAAATACCCAAAAAGCAGAAACTGAAAATTTGGTTTATTGGACCTTTTCAAAAAAAAAAATACTCCAGAAATGAAATCCTTTTCCGTTGTCGTGCAGAATTGGTCATAACTTTTCGAAAAAGTCGTTCAAATACTTATCCAGCCTTGCTGTTAATAAAAAGGTCTCCAAAAATTGAGAATGGCAAAAAATTTATCATTAAAAATAAAATTCTTATTCAATAAACATGTAAATTTTTCTAAATACACTGCACAGTGTGCGAAATGGAACCCAAAATCGGACTTAATTGAACGCGCCGGGTTCCCTGGTATGGAAAATAGTCTTTCTTAACATTCAAACGCCCAAGGCTCCAAAAAAGTTGGAACGGTAACTTCAACTCAATGGTTCTCGGGCATAACTCAACCAATCAAGATGATTCTTCTTTCCAGTGATTTGTTAGGATGTCTAGATGATTCTAGACCTTTGCAGAACTTAATTTGATCAAATCTGTAATTTTTGCGATCAAAAACATCGTTCTAACTTTTTTTTTGCGTGTAAAAAAAAATCGCCGAAAATTCCGCGGAGGCAGTCGTTTTAAAAAAGTTGGAACGATGTTTTCGGTCGCAGAAATTACAGATTTGTTCAAATCAAGTTCTGCAAAATTTTAGGATCATCTAGACATTTTTACAAATCACTGGGAACAAGAATCGTCCCGATTGGTTGAGTTATGCCCGAGAACGGGCGTGTTGTAGTTACCGTTCCAACTTTTTTGGGAGGCTTGGGCGTCCGTGTAAGTTGGACATGCGTTGGGCGTTCCAGTGTTAAGTAAAAAAATCCGGGGAATCGATTAGTGATGGATTCCGGCCATCCAAAATGCACTTACTTACTTACTTTACTTTACTTTTGTTGGCGCTACACCATTAGCTTGGCCTGCTGCACGATTCTCCGCCAACAAGCTCGGTCCATGGCTGCTTGTCTCCAGTTTTGCGGGGCACCCACTCTCTCCAAATCGTTCTCCACTTGGTCCACCCACCTCGCGCGTTGCACCCCCCTACGTCTTGTTCCTACCGGCTCCGACACAAACACCAACTTCGTAGGGTTGATCCTCTGGTTCCGCTGGCTCAATTGCTCGGGTCGCTCCGGCATCCTAGCAACATGACCCGCCCACTGCAACCGTCCAGCCTTCGCGACCTTCCGGATGCTTGGTTCGTTGTAGAGCTGCGCAAGCTCGTGGTTCATTCTCCGCCGCCATCCGTCGTTCCCAAATACGCCGCCGAAGATGGTCCTGAGCACTCGACGTTCGAATACGCTTAGCGCTCGTAGATCCTCCTCGAGCATTGTCCACGTCTCGTGCCCGTAGAGGACGACCGGTCTTATCAGCGACTTGTAGATGGAACACTTCGTATGTAGGAGAATTTCCGGGACCTTAGGCTCTTGTGGAGACCGAAATAGGCACGACTTCCAGCGATGATGCGTCTCCGAATTTCCCTGCTGCAGCTGTTGTCCGACGTCACCAACGATCCGAGGTATACAAACTCCTCTACCACCTCGAATTCGTCGCCGTCGATCGTAACGCACGGTCCAATGCGAGCCCTAAGGGACTCGGTTCCTCCTGCCAGCAGGTACTTTGTCTTCGCCACATTCACCCTTAGCCCAACCTTTTCTGCTTCCCGCTTCAAGCCGGTGTACGCATCAGCAACCGCCTTGAGCGTTCTGCCAACAATGTCCATATCGTCGGCGTAGCAGATGAATTGGTTGGACTTGCTGAAGATCGTGCCCCGCATATTGAAGCCCGCTCGTCTCATAACACCTTCCAGTACCACATTGAAACAGAGGCAAGAAATCCCATCGCCTTGCCGAAGCCCCCCTAGTGAAGGAAACGAGTCCGATTCCGCACCCGATATCTTCACACAACACCTAGCACCATCCATCGTCATTCTGGTCAGTCTTATCAGCTTCCCGGGAAAGCCGTTTTCGTCCATTATTTTCCATAGCTCTTCGCGATCGACTGAGTCGTACGCGGCTTTGAAGTCGATGAATAGGTGGTGCGTGGGGACTTGGTACTCGCGACACTTTTGGAGGATTTGTCGCACAGTGAAGATTTGGTCGGTCGTCGATCTCCCCACGACGAATCCGGCTTGATAGCTTCCAACAAAATCCTCTGCTATCGGCGATAGACGGCTGAAGAGGATCTGGGAGAACACTTTGTAGGCCGCGTTGAGTATTGTGATGGCACGGTAGTTCTCACAATCTAACTTGTCCCCCTTTTGTAGATCGGGCATATCACTCCTTCTTTCCACTCCTCCGGTAGCTGTTCTGACTCCCAGATCCTGACTATCAGACTGTGCAAACAGAACACCAGCTTCTCCGGGCCCATCTTGATGAGTTCTGCACCGATACCATCCTTCCCAGCCGCTTTGTTGTTCTTCAGCTTCTTGATGGCATCCTTAACTTCCCTCAGCGTGGGAACTGGCTCCACACCTTCTCCTGCTGCACCGATGTAGTCCTCTCTTCTGCCGTCTTGGACCCCTGCCTCTGCTTCTGTGCCATTCAGGTGTTCATCGAAGTGTTGCTTCCACCTGTCGATCACCTCGCGCTCGTCCGTCAATATCACTCCATCTTTATCCCGGCACATTTCGACTCGCGGCGTGAAGCCTTGGCGGGATCCGTTGAGTTTTTTGTAGAACTTGCGCGTCTCGTTTGAGCGATGCAGCTGCTCCATGTCCTCGAATTCCAACTCTTCGTGGTGGCGCACTTTCTCCCGGAAGAGCTGGTGCTGCTGCCTTCGCTTCTGTCCATACGCCTCTTCGTAATCACGGAGATTATACTGCAGCATTGCCCTCCGTGCTGCATTCTTCTCCTCCAAAATCGCTTGACACTCCTCGTCGAACCAATCGTTCCGTCGTCCTCGTTCCACAAATCCGATGGTGCTTTCCGCTGCGTTGGTGATGGCTGCCTTGACGCTTCTCCAGCAGTCCTCGAGGGGAGCTTCCAACAGCTCACCCTCCCCTGGCAACGCAGCCTCCAGCGAATGCGCGTACCGGGATGCGACTTCCGGTAACTTAAGCCGCTCCAGATCCAGCCGCGGAGGGCGGCGGTACCGAACGCTTTTCGCCAGGGAAAGTCGTTGGCGCATTTTCACCATCACCAGATAGTGGTCCGAGTCGACGTTGGCGCCGCGATAGGTCCTGACGTCGATGATGTCGGAGAAGTGTCTACCGTCGATTACGACGTGGTCGATTTGCGATTCCGTTCCTTGTGGCGATCTCCAGGTGTACTTATCTCGGAGGTTATGCTGGAAGCAGGTACTTCGTACGGCCATATTTTTGGAGGTGGCGAAGTCGATCAGTCGCAGGCCGTTTTCGTTCGTGCGTACGTGGGCGCTGAACTTTCCTATCACCGGTCTGAATTCCTCCTCCTGGCCAACCTGAGCGTTAAAATCTCCGATTACGATTTTGACGTCATGTTTTGGGCAGCTGTTGTACGTCCAGTTCAGCTGCTCGTAAAATGCGTCCTTCTCGTCATCTTCGCTTCCTGAGTGCGGGCTGTGCACGTTTATGATGCTGATGTTGAAGAAACGGCCCTTAACCCTCAACACGCACATTCGGTCGGTGATCGGGGTCCACCCAATCACACGATCGAGCATTTCGCCCAACACTATAAAGGCTGTCCCGAGCCTCTTTTTCTTGCCGCGGCTCTGGTAGATTCTACAACCCAATCTTTTGTACTCTCGTACCTCTTCCGCGCCTATCCAGCAAACCTCCTGCAACGCTACGATGCTGAACTTGCGGACCCTCAATATGTCGGAGAGTATGCGGATACTCCCGTCAAATCTGAGAGACCTGCAATTCCACGTCCCGAGCTTCCAATCGTGGGACCTGCACTTAACTTATGTGAAAATGTCTTAGAAATTCAAGGCAAAATGGACACTTGTCCGTTTCGTTCGGTGGATGTAACCGTCACCAATCGATTCTCCGGATTTTTTTTTTACTTAAGAAACACTATTTTTCATACCCGGGAACCAGCCGCATTCAATTAAGTCCGATTTTGGGTACCATTTCGCCCACTGTAACACGCTTATTTTTGCATTTTAATCAAATAAACACTTTTTTTTATCATTTTACAAATTTTGAATTTTGAGACCACAGATCGGCAAAAACGTAAATGTAAAAAAAAAACATTTTCATCAATTCATTTACATTTTGCCAATTTTCAATCCAGCTGCTTGTATAATGCCTAGGTGTAAAGAAAATTTTGCATTTTTTTATGAAGTTTTATGTAATATTACACTTTGAATAATAGGGAGATGGCGTAGCAATTTTTAGACCACGTTTTCTACTTTTCCTAAATCGAAACCGACTACTTTATCGACTTCATTTTTCTAGACGATGATTCACCACTTTTCCATTTTTGCACTTAAAAAAAACCAGATGGCAGCACGATGTAACGCCACGCCCCTATAGCCCATCAGTATGGGAAACCTACTTGACAGAAATGTCAAGCTCATATATGCGTTTATCCTATCCAATTTGCATCGGTCTGATGGCCGAGTGGGCTAAGGCGCCAGTTTTACCGTTGATGCCGGGTTTGAATCCCGTCGGTTGCAACTATTTTTTTGTGTTTGCAAAAAGTGTACATGCAGTGTTTAATATTAAGTGTTTATTTTGACGAAGCTGATTTTCATGCTTTTGCATGCGATTTTACCATCGGATTTTTTTACTTTGTTCTTATAGACTTTTTTTAATTTTCTCAAGCTACAGTTTTCGGTTTTTGTTAAATACAGATTTTTTTAATCAATAGTCAATTTTTTTAATATATGAATCAAGACGAAAATTTCAAGAAGCCCGAAAGTTTAATTTTATTCACTTTTCAAATATTAGTTGTGTTAAAATTTCTAAATATTTTTTTCGAGGGGGTGAGAAAACTTAACAACTGATTCGTTTTTTAACTTTGCAAATATGACGATTGTTCAGATTATCTCAGGAGTAAATAGACCAGTCTTCAATGTTTCTTAAAAGAATTTATAGGAACATGAGAGCAATTCTCTACCAAAACCGGAAATGGATTTTATTTGTATTTTTTGATTTGGCTCAAACTTTGTGGGGGCCTTCCCTATGACCAAAGAAGCCATTTTGCATCATTAGTTTGTCCATATAAATTTCCATACAAATTTGGCAGCTGTTCATACAAAAATGGTACGTAAATATTCGAAAATCTGTAACTTTTGAAGGAATTTTTTAATCAATTTGGTGTCTTCGGCAAAGTTGTAGGTATTGTTAAGGACTATTTAGAAAAAAATAGGTACACGGAAAAAAAATCCCGATTTTTTTATTAACTTTTTTTCACAAAAACTCAAATTCCCAAAATACGTATTTTTTGATTTTCGAGATTTTTTGATATGTTTTAGAGGACAAAAATCCGCAACTTTTGAGCTATAGAGAAACATGGTCAAAAAATCTGCCGCCGAGTTATGATTTTTTGAAAAACTGGTGGTTTTTGGAAAAAATCGAAATTTCATGCATAAAATTTTTTTGACCTCATTTTTTTATGCAAAATTGAATTTGCAATCGAAAATTACTCTACAGATTTTTTGATAAAGGGCCCCGTTTTCAAGATATAGCCACCGAAAGTTTGATTTCAGCGAAATATTTGCAGTTTTTCGATATTTAAAAATAGTGACCATGAGTGACCATCTCTAAAAATATTTTTTTTTGAAAAGTTCAGAAAATTTGCTATAAAATTGTCTAAGAGACATTGAAGATTGGACCTCGGGTTGCTGAGATATAGCGGCTTAAAGAAAAAGAAACACGAAAATTGAAGTTTTCTAAGTCGCACCCAAACAGCCCACGATTTTCTAATGACGATATCTCAGCAATTAATGGTTCAATTTTCAATGTTAATACATGAAACATTCGTGAAATTTTCCGATCTCTTCGAAAAAAATATTTTGAAAATTTTTAAATCAAGACTAACATTTCAAATGGGCATAATATTCAATGTTTGGCCCTTTTAAAATGTTAGCCTTGATTTAATTTTTTTCAAAATATTTTTTTCGAAAAGATCGGAAAATTTTACGAATGTTTCATGTATTAACATTGAAAATTGAACCATTAGTTGCTGAGATATCGTCATTAAAAAATCGTTTAGACAGAAACTTCAATTTTCGTGTTTCTTTTCTTTAGCCGCTGTATCTCAACAACCAGAGGTCCAATCTTCGATGTCTCTTGACAATTTTATAGCAAATTTTCTGAACTTTTCAAACATATTAAGAAATGGTCACTCATGGTCACTATTTTAAAAATCGAAAAACTGCAAGCTATTTCGCTGGAAATCTGTAGAAATTTTCGATTGCAAATAATTTTGCATAAAAATGAGGTCAAAAAAATTTTATGTATGAAATTTCGATTTTTCCAAAAATCACCAGTTTTTCAAAATCATAACTCGGCGGCAAAGACCATGTTTCTCTATAGCTCAAAAGTTGCGGATTTTTGTCCCTAAAACATATCAAAAATCTCGAAAATCAAAAATACGTATTTTGGGAATTTGAGTTTTGTGAAAAAGTTAATAAAATCGGGAAATTTTTTTCCGTGTACCTTTTTTCTAAATAGTCCTTAACAATACCTACAACTTTGCCGAAGACACCAAATTGATCAAAAAATTCCTTCAAAAGTTACAGATTTTCGAATATTTACGTACCATTTTTGTATGAACAGCTGCCAAATTTGTATGGAAATTTATATGGACAAACTAATGATGCAAAATGGCTTCTTTGGTCATAGGGAAGGCCCCCACAAAGTTTGAGCCAAATAAAAAAATACCAGGGTTGTTACGGACGGCGCGGATCGCGCGGATGGCGCGTTTCGCGCGGATAGCGCGGATCTGGCGCGGATTTGCTGGCTAATTTTGCTCAGGCGCGGATTTCGCGCGGATGGCAATTTTGATAAATAAGTTAATTGAGAGAAAAAAAATTACTTTCAAGTTATTAAGAAAAATATTATCAGGAATTACGAAAAATTGTTTTTTCCTTTGGGTGCATGAATTTCATATTTTTTATTAATTGAATTTTCTTCTGAAACTGTTTGTTTGTATTGTTTTAGTACAAAACGTCGAAAAATGAAGATGAAGATTATGTAGAAATTATTTTTTATATGTTTCTTGTCATTTCTCTGAATATTTAATTTCATTTGAGTTTTGAGTAATGATTTTTAACCTTATTTATTTTTAATTTTATACTGGATTTATTTAATTTTTAATGTGGTAAATCAAATATTACAAACTTTTCCCGTAGATATAGACATTAGAATGTGTAACAAAAACTATTATTGGGGCTTGTTCTGGTGGGCGCCAAATATGAGCTTGATAGGACGTAACAGAAGCTGGCCTCCACTTTCGAATTTTAGATAGAACTTAATCGGTAGAAACATTTTTTTCCTAAATTTAAACATTCTTGGCGAAAATAAAAAAAAATCCGAACATTCCAAATTCAAAGCTTCAGAAATTAAAAAATTCGAAACTTTTTTTTTGTTTTAATAGTTTTTATTAACAAAAAAAAAACAAAATATGTACCTACTAATTTATTTTCGAAATTTCTAAAATTGTAATTTAAAAAATCTGAAATTTCTAAATTCAAAATTTTTGAAATCTGAGATTTAAAATACCAAAAGCTTTAGTAATCAAAAATTTGAAGATTTAGAAAAAATCAAAATAAAAAAGTAATAGTTTAAAAACTAAAAAATATCAAATTCAAAACAATATAGAAAAAAAAACAAAAAATATTTCTCAAATCTGAAATAATTTTAGTATTCTTAAGCTTTTAAATTATTAAATTCTAAAATTTTAAAATTCTTAAATTCCTAAATTATTAAATTCCTAAATTCTTAAATTCTTAAATTCTTAAATTCTTAAATTCTTAAATTCTTAAATTCTTAAATTCTTAAATTCTTAAGTTCTTAAATTCTTAAATTCTTAAATTCTTAAATTCTTAAATTCTTAAATTCTTAAATTCTTAAATTCTTAAATTCTTAAATTCTTAAATTCTTAAATTCTTAAATTCTTAAATTCTTAAATTCTTGAATTCTTAAATTCCTCAATTCTTAAATTCTTAAATTTTTACATTCTTAAATTCTTAAATTCTTAAATTCTTAAATTCTTAAATTCTTAAATTCTTAAATTCTTAAATTCTTAAATTCTTCAATTCTTCAATTCTTCAATTCTTCAATTCTTCAATTCTTCAATTCTGAAATTCCTAAATTCTTAAATTCTTCAATTCTTAAATTTTTAAATTCTTGAATGCCACAATTTTTGAAGTCATCTTTTATGTTAGGATTTTGAAATTATGAGAAAAAAAACATTTTAAATATTTATCGGAAATTAAATTTCTTTCGGAGTGAAATTTAAGCGAGGATTTTGGATTTAAAACTGTATAAAAATTCCTAGATTTTGATTTTTTTGACTTTCGAAAATAATTTTTTTATCATATTAAAATATTAGATTTTGATTTATGTTTGAGCTTATATTTTTGAAGTTAAATTTTAGGTTTTCAAGTATTGTATTTTCTTTTTTGAAGATTTTTTTTCATGACCCTTGCCTTGGCCGTCTCTTGAAGTATTTTTTTTAAATGGATTTATTGCTTTCATAAAACATAAAACGAGATTTTTATCAAATACTTTCTGAATTAGTTTTTCTTCATTAAAAAATAAAATTTCTTAAATGTTGGTCGCGATATTTTTCTATATGTCACGGATTTCGCGCGGTTTCGGATTATAGGTCGGCGCGGATTTGGCGCGGATTTTTTTTCGACTCTCCCGTAACAACCCTGAATACAAAAAATAAAAATGGTCGAAATCGGCCGGTTTTGTAGAGAATTGCTCATGAATGCTATGTTTTTTATGTTTAATTTTTAGTTTTGAGTGGCTGTATCTTTATAATTATTAGTTTAAGAGTATATTTTTCTGATTAGTTTTGTTGAAACACAAACTAATCGGAAAATTTCAACCCATTATACAGATTTTGGAATATTTACATTCAATTTTGTACCGTCATCAGGGGTGACATTGGGTCGTACAAAAATGCAGAAATTTGTATGACCCAATCTCACCCCTGATGACGGTACTTGTATCTAACGAATAAATACCTCGCATGATGTGTTAAAATTCTTGCTGAGTATCTTCCAGTTCGCATAAACTTCTGCAGCTATAATCCACTTGCGAGCTCCGAAGCGGCCGTGTCTGGGTTAAAAGTAGAGCGAATAATTGCAAAAAACAGCAAAAAAAAGATCTACATCTTATGACTTGACCCAATTACCGGCGTCGTCTGCCGACCACCGAGTTCATTCGTTGTCTTCTGTGCTCTTTTTTTCTTTTTCGGTTCGTACACCGAGATTCCGCAGAATGTATAGTGTCACCAGTTCGCAGGGGATTTCGCTCTACGTTAAGACGACGTTCTCTTAAGAAATTCAGTGAACTCATTTTGTAATTAGCCGAGTCAGAGCGTAATGGGTTTGATATAAATCTAAGCCAGATTCGTCGGTAGATACTGGATATATCTAAATTGCTGTCATCAGCCCAAAAAAAAAGTGGGTCATCGAGTGCAAAGATTCTCGAACAGACGCTTTTAGATCTGCCGACATTGACATTGACCCCACAGAGTGTTGTTTGCACCGTCGCGCTTTCACATTGTCTGCAATTCCAAAATAATGTTCATACTTGACACTGACTGCCTCTTTCTCTCTGTAATGCTTAACCTACTTCCAAAGTCGTCGGGGTTGTCGTAGCGGAGCAAAGTTGTTTGAATTTGTAGAAATTTTGAATAACTTAAGAAAATCACGTCTCAAAAAGTTCTTCAATACAGATTATAAGATTAAAAAATGGTTTTTGCATGGTCCTCACTGCAGCCAGTTCTCCCCTACAGCATTGAGTATGACGACAAAGTCCAATGAGGTGGAAAGTTGAGTCGTCTGCCCGCCGCAGCAAAAAGAAAACTTGCAGACCAGGCAAACCTTGCGGAGACCTAGTCAGCCCATGTTCACATAAATGTCCCATATGCAAAAACAGCAAGCTGAGAAAAACGCATGTGAAGTTTGTCCCACACATAAGGTTACGTGTTAAGTTTTCACGAAAAAACTGGATTTACTCCTGATTTCTAGAACAAAGTACTGGATGTTATAGGCTCTTCTTAAAGATCTCGCGATTCTGAACAAAACTGCACCAATAACTCAAAAACGATGAAAATGCAGATGGGACATTTATGCGAACAGGGGCAGTAGTGGTGTGGTGTGCTTTTCGTATGACGCATATGCCACTCCACTTCGATGGATGTTTTTGACAGCGACAGAGTGGAGAGCGGACGGTGATGGACGGACGGGGCTTTCTAGCAATAAATGTGCAACTGCACGTGAGACATCCTGACTATCGTCAGCGAGCGGAATTCAGTTCAATATCACTGATGGCAACAATGTCAGGTGCAAATGGTTGCATAAACAAGGTCTTTTGTATGGATTCACTGCAACGTGTGTGTGGACGAAGTTTAAGGTCGTATTGGATCGTATCTAGTTTATGTCTACGGAATCAATATTGTTGCAGCTAGAACTTATAAACTAAACAAGTCTTATTTACAATGCTACTAAGGAGAAATTCATTTTTTTGCAAACTATTTTGGTATTAGAAAAATTACCACTCCAAAGCAAACACCGGTGTAGTAATAACCAATAACTTATGTTCAGTACATTAATCGTTACTTAACACCTGAAATCAACCCCCTTAGTGCGCCTAGCTGTTATAATACCGATTAAAATAGCGTAACAAAACAATCTCTGCGCCAAACAAACACCAGCATTAGCTGGCCCCTCCGTACAAGCATTCAGCTCTTTGCTGCAATTGCCTCACCATCGTCAGCTGAATAACAGCAACAACGCCAACCACAACACAACATTGTTTTGCAATTAGTTTTTCCCTTTCGATTCGAACTTCGTCAGAAACCTTGAACACCGTTTTGCGATTGGCCGGATTTCTACAACTGGTCAGGGTCTTTGGATTTGAGTTATTGTATAAAATATTGTTTTCTTTTTCGATTGAAATTTAATGCAAAAGTTCAATTCAACACAAAACGCATGTCTTTATTGGAAAATGAGCTGCGGTAAAAGGCAAAAATGGTGACTCAGAGTTCGTCTTCACCAATGCTAGAACCATAAGTATCTTGTACCAGAGAACGAATGCGGCATGTGCCGAGTCGGTTGATGATTCATCCAGCTGGGTGTTTGTTGTTGCTAAACCAAAATAATAACCATCAACGGTGGCAATAAGGCGAACATGAAGAAGATTACGGTGCAACTTTGCCACCTTTCCGCGCCCTGTGGCAGTGGTGCGGTGTGACGCTTCGCTGACGTTGATACTCAACTGGAATTAATAGAATTATAAGCTTTCATGGTTTCGTGAGCATTGCAAACAGCACTTGTAAACTTAATTTAGGGAAAATATTATCTAAATGACGGTGTAGATCGGAGGTGATCTTATTATTGTCATAGAGTAGAGGTGGGCAAAAAAAGAGCGAGCCGCTCAAAGAGCCGATTCACTAAAAAGAGCGAACGAGGTTCTATTTGAAACTCCGGTGTTTTGAAAGAACCGTTCCATAATTCATTGAATTACCAACAAATTGTAGTATTTAATTTGCTTTGAGAATAGAAAATGCAATTTCAAATATTTAAATGCCAGTATAAAATTTATCTACAATTGTCCCACGGTATACTTTTTCAAGAGATTTTGGGTAATAAACGGAAAGTTAAAAAAGGGCTATTTCCCGAAATTTTTAGAGATGGATCATCAAATTTCGTTGGTAAGGAGCGGCCGTGGCTGACTGGTTACGGTGTTCGCTTTGTAAGCGAATGGTCCTGGGTTCGATTCCCATCTGCTCCCAACGAGAAAGTATAGGAAATATAAATCTTGAAACTCTGAACATGTACGAAAAATCAAAGTCGCTCGAGTCGGGGTTCGATCCCCCGTCCTTTGGATTGGTAAGCAAAAATGCTAACCACTAGGCCATCGCGACTTGGTGAGCTATGACTGGAATTAAGAATACTGTTACCACCATCAACTATATACGCGCTGGGTCCTTGTCCATTTGACAAGGGTTCGGAATAGAGGGTGACGAGCGGGAATTCCCGGGAAAAATTTCCCGGGAAATCGGCCATTTTTGGACCTCTCGATTCCCGGGAAATTTGGTCGAGACTCCCGGGAAATTTTATACTTACAAATATCGACCCAAAATCAAAAATTTAATCAGAAAAAAACATTTGAAAAATTCAAAATTGTTTAGAATATTGGATGTCCAATGTTCGATTCTCAAATTTGAATAAACCAATGCTTCTCTAATCTTCTTATTCTAAAAGTGTAAATTTAAACTTTAAAAAAATTCTAATAACTATAATTGAGAGTAACCAAAAAATGTGGACCCCAAAATTTACCTTGAAAGCAGTAACACACCAGGAATGAAATATTTATTATTTTTAAGCAGGAAAACCTTTTCAAGATAAGTTTGATTTCCATATCCTCTATCAAGCATAGAAAAAATCATAATCTTGTTTATTTAATTCTCGCTGTATCGAGGCAATTTCCTTTTTTGATGTCAATAAGTAATTTTGTGTTTTGCATATTAAATTATATTTATGTTGGGAATAAAAATAAGGCATTATTTGTAAAGTTAGTGTGCGCTTATTGTGAACATTTACAGTTGATCTTAAGAAGGAAAAAATCAAATTAAAGTTTTTACGTTGTGTCGTTATTTATCATTTTGCAAAAATGCCATATTGCATAAATGGAAAATTATATATTAGTTATATTTTTACTTTCAAAAAATCTAATAATAAGTTTGTCCAACTTTTGAAAAATCACTCAGTGCGAATGAAGATTCGTAAACATTTTAAACTGCAATTTCGAGTCCCAAAAAGGCTCAAGAAACGATTTTGTATTTGTAGATTGAGGTAAAAAATTTAAATGAAGAAAAAGTTCCTTAAAACAATGGTTACTTAAATTTACATTTCATTGGATTAGTATGAATTAATTGTATCTGAATTCATTAAAAGAAACGTTTTTTTTTTACTTTTCTTTTTAAGTTATTGACTCTATTGGCTAGTTAAAAAAATCCCGGGTCCCGGGAATTCCCGGGAAATAGCAAAACTCAATTCTCGATTCCCGGGAAATTGAAAACCTCGAGAGTCGTCACCCTGTAGTTCGGAAGTTCTAAATAACGTTTGAATCCGATTGGTGCAAACGTTCTTCAGGGCGGGGCTTGTCGACAAAGCTGAAGTACCTCGCGCTCGGCTAGCCAGCGTAGAAATGGGTCACCGAAGCTCGGCAGAGCTAACACCTTCCAAATGCCTATGCGAGTTATTTGCATGTATAGAATGTAGATCTAGAAATACATGGAAACAACTCAATTTGTAAGAAGCGACCGCGTGGTTCCGTTTGGTTGGTTGCACACACACACACACACACACACACACACACACACACACACACACACACACACACACTTTTACCCAAGAAACTGTCACACTAATTGAAGATTCAAATACTTAGAGCCGAAATTTTCGTAACGAAAGGCAACAATAACAATTAAAAATATCAAAAACTAAAAAAATATTTTATTTATTTTATTTATTTATGTTTGCAATAATTATAATCATAAGATTTTTTGCATGTCTTACATTTTCTGAAAAGATTGCATTTTATGTTTTCTGAAACATGTAAGAAAATATAAATTGTGTTTTTTTTAATTAATTTTAATGACAACATTATTTTAATAAAAGCGGCAAAATCTGCCATTTCAGTATGAACATCTGCCAAATTTGCATATATACATTAGGGTGTTCCAAAACCGGACTTCTTGGTGGCTAAAAGATTGACCCAACACTAGGCTAAATTCCAAAGTTGAGCTCATTCTGACCACGGGAACCCCACCCGCTATGCTCTTGAAGTTTGTATGGGATAAATCGTCGAAATGCATGGAGAAAAGCATCCACCCTAGTGGACATGATACGGGCGAACTGATGATGCAAAATGGCATTCGTATGCCTAAAATACGAAAAACTTAAACGAAAACTAAAAAAAAGTTTCATTTCGTAGAAAATTGCACATGTGAAAGATGTAAATTTTACATTTTTTCTGTCTGAATTGTCTGATCGGAACAATTCCTGGCCTTAGGGGAACTGATGATCAAGCACATCTATAAAGGATACAATTTTGCTGTGCTAGTTAGTTTTAAGCTTTTCTCTCTCTCTCTGTCGCTCCCTTTTCTTTACCAAATTCAGTTTGTTTTTGTCTTGTTCTGGCTAAAACAAATGTATTAGCTGTAACAGTTTCAACATGAATTTTATGTAAAACATCGCTGAAAGGAATCCAAATCTCTATTAGGAACGTAAATTTAATCAATTGTTACCTGATTATTCGCCAGTAAAATTGAATTTGATTTGAATATTACAATTTTTTAAACTGTGTATAACACAGCAAATAAAGTAGTAATCCAGCTGCGTGTAATGGAATTATTTTATGAAATTCTGTGTATTACACTCTGAAATATGTAGCCCATCAGTATGGGAAACCTACTTGACCGAAATGTGAAGCTCACATATTCCTTTATCCTTTCCATTTTTCATCGGTCTGATGGCCGAGCGGGCTAAGGCGTCAGTCCTTACTGTAGGTGCTGGGTTTGAGTCCCGTCGGTTGCAACTTTTTTGTTGTGTTAACAAAAATTGTACATGCAGCGTGTAATATTAAGTGTCTTTTTTGACGAAGGTGATGTGCATGCTTTTGCATGCGATTTTACCATCGGATTTTTTACTGGGGTTATTTATAAAAATGTTAATGACAATTTCTTGTTTTCATGTTTTCTACTTTCAATTTCAAGTATAATAAAACGCGTTTATCTTGATTCATTTCTTTGAATATTTACCATTTGAGCAACTCTCTACGAAATCGGCCGATTTTGACCATTTTTATTTTTTTGTATTTTTTTATTTGGCTCAAACTTTGTGGGGGTCTTCCCTATGATCAAATAAGCGATTTTGTGTCATTGGTTCACCCATACAAGTCTCCATACAATTTTGGCAGCTGTCCATATAAAAATGGTGCTTACGTATTCAAACAGCTATAACTTTTAAGTGAATTTTCTGATCAATTTGTTGTCTTCGGCAAAGTTGTAGGTATTGTTGAGGACTATTGAGAAAAAATAGGTACACGGAAAAAAAATGCAGATTTTTTATTCAACTTTTTTTTCACTAAAACTCAATTTCCCAAAATAGTTTTTTTTTATTTTCGAGATTTTTTGATATGTTTAAGGGGACAAAAATCCGCAACTTTTGAGCCATAGAGAAACATGTTATTACAATGTTTTGCTAGATATTTAATTTGTTGCGTTTTATTTATTTTTGTTTGTGTCTTATTTTGGCCACTTGAGCTTACCTCACAAATGCTCAAAAGTGTTTTGACAATATGTAATCCAAGATTTCAAGTAATATGGTGGTAGTGGAATGTTGAGAACATGGATTTGGTATTGTAACAGGCTTTTCGAATTATTGCGGCTGGACTGAAAAAAAAATAAATTCATTTTTGAAGGGACCATAATTTTGGAAAATAAATTTTCAGTGCTCTAAAATGCTCCGCATTCAATTTCATTTAACTAATTTCTGCATCAACAGTGAAGAAATGTTTGAACTTAATCAAATGTGTCTCAAAATGTATAAAATCTTGTGATGATGATGATTTCTATAACCTTAGTTACCAAAAGATATCAACACGTGTTAAATACTATTCAAGTCGAAGGATTTTGGCGAAATTTTATCAGGCAATCAAAATTGACGATTGGCAAAATTGTATAATAAGGCAAATTCAAATAAATTGTGATAAATAAACCATTTTTTGAACAAACAAGCATCTGATTTATAAATAACATACAACATACAACAAAAAAACTGAAACCAGTAAATTAATGAAATCTTTATCTTTCTCCTCTTTTTCCCCATTCCACAGTTCACCACCTCGATACTGTACGACCCGGCGCGGAAAAAAGAACCGTCACAGTCGTTCCAGACCGAGCGCGACGCCTGTCTCTCCTACTTCACCAAATGGAACGAGTCGGACCAGGTGGACTTTGTCGAGCAGCTTCTGTCCCGCATGTGCCATTACCAGCACGGCCACATCAACGCATACCTGAAACCGATGCTGCAGCGAGACTTCATCACCCTGTTACCCAGTAAGTTTCGATCCTATACCTACCAAAGAACAACAACACTTTCGCTTTCGTACAGTGCAATGCAATGCAACAACCACGTCGTTCATGAACCCGATCGTTAAGAAGGTCTTTTTCGGGTTGGCTTGTAATGTCGAATTAGTGGCGGGCAATTTCGCGTGTCTTCTGCAATTTTGCCTCTTCTACAGTGGGTTGGCACGCGCGCGCGCTGGCTTTGTCTTCCCACGACCACGTTAACGATCTTGAATGAATTTGGCGCCGATTACCACATGCATCAAGGTGTGTGTGTGTGTGGCGTTTCACGTGGTCCAACGGTTGTAAGGTGTATGATTAGCAGTTGCAATTAGCGCAGTCGTGGAAAATGTTACGTTCTTGGGCAAGGGTTGATGAACTTATGTGATTTGGTTGCGTTTGTTTACCTCAAATATTAGCTTTTGCTTGAGAAATTTTACAATAAGTCTCTTTTATTTTCTGCTGTAATTTGTTGGATTTATTCTAGTGACTGAAAGTGCATTTGAAATAATTTTGGATTTGGTCGAAATGATTACAATTTTTTTAAATATGTATAACTTTATTTTTGAACATCGCATACCTTGATTATTTTTTAAAAATAATTTTCAGAAACTATGCGAGTTCCAATTAGTTTAATACTGTTTTGAGCTTATCTCATACTTTTCTCTAAAAAAGGGTTAATACAATTTTGGCAGCTATTCATACAAAAATGCTACCAATATATTCAAATTGAAACGATTTTCAGATAAATTCGGTGTCTTCGGCAAAGTTTAACTTTTAATCAAAATCAAACCATCCACATAAACCCTGGGTTCGAACTGACGACCTTTGGATTGCGAGTCCAACCGCCGCCAGCGATTACACTGGAGCAGGCTTGATTTGGTGTGTTGTTTGGCTTTATAGCAGGGAGACGACTCTCACGCCTGGAATGACTTAACGGCCAACAACCAAGGCCGGGATTGACGTTTTACATATCCGATAGAAGGTTGGAGCAGATGGGAATCGAACCCATGATCATCCGCTTACAAAGAGGACAGCGTAACCATTCGGATTGTATGAGAAAAGTTACGTAAAATCAAATTTTGATCAAAGGAGGCTAAATAAGCCAACAAGTTTAAAACGTCAAGAAACTAAAAAAAGACAAGACGATGTTTGTCGGGTTTAGCTTATTTATAAATAAATTAAATTGCATTTGATTTTTTATGTGGTTTAGATGACCATCTTTTCCAAAGTGATAATCCAGGGTCAGGCCAAAATGGCCACACTTGGTCCAATCGTGTTTTGGGTAACTTCATTGAACTTATCGATGCCAAACCATGTTATTTGACATGCCGCAAGCTATAATTTGCAGTTTTATGAAAATGGGCCACCAGAACCGGATTCCGGATATTCCAGGTTCAGGCCAAAATGGCCACACTTGGTCCAATCGTGTTTTAGGTAACTTCATTGAACTTATCTATGCCATACTATGTTCTTTGACATGCCGCAAGCTATAGTTTGCCGTTTTATGAAAATGGGCCACCGGAACCGGTTCCGAGGGGTGGCCATATCCGGAACCAGTTGCCAAACATCCAAGAAAGGTAAAATATTGTCCTATATCGGTTTTAGTGCAACTTTTGGCAACTTTCAAAAAGTTTTGCTCTCCTAATCTATTTTTTAACTGGATGTGGTCACCTGGGAAAAAAGGTACCCCACTACGATTCGGAATAATTCCGATGAAATGTAACCAATCTCGGATTACGATCCAGAATGAAAAAAAAAACTAGAGACACTTCCGGTTCTATTGGTTTGGTCGTTGATATGGCATTTTTAATTTTATTTGATTGATTCTAGAGTTTATCTAGATCTATTCTCATTACTTTAAAAAATAAGGCAAAATTGTCGTGTTTTGAAAATTCTTAAAAAAAAAAAAATCATGAGGAATATGAATTCCTATACACAAAAAGTAATTTTCAAAGATTTCTTTATTTTCTAAAGATAGTAAAATCTGCTTATTTTGCAAAGAAAATATCAAAATGGCATAAAAGTTCTTAAAAAAAAAAACAGAAACATTTGAGCTACGATTTTACGAATTGTGGTAGGCAAAAACAAGTCCATTCCGGGAAAAAAGATTCCGGATATTGTCAAAGAATCGGAACGGACTAGATTCGAGCGGCAGTAAATGAATTCCATAGTTTCTAACAGCTTCTTTTTTTTCCTTCCGTACAGCAAAAGGACTGGACCACGTGGCGGAAAACATTCTCTCCTACCTGGACGCGAAATCGCTGTGCCGAGCCGAGCGCGTCTGCAAAGAATGGAGCCGCGTCATATCCGAGGGCATGCTGTGGAAGAAGCTGATCGAGCGGAACGTCCGCACCGACTCGCTGTGGCGGGGGCTGGCCGAGCGGAAAGGATGGTTAGTATGCGACAGTAGATGAACGAAAAGAGGGTTTTTAACCTTTGGAACCCTTTTGTTTCCAGGATCAAATACCTGTTCATACCGCGACCGGGCGTGACGCATCGACCGCACAAGTTCTACCGCGAGCTGTTCCCCAAGATCATGAAGGACATCGAAGCGATCGAGAACAACTGGCGCACGGGAAATCACAACCTGCAGCGGATAAACTGCCGGTCGGAGAACTCGAAGGGCGTTTACTGTTTGCAGTACGACGACGACAAGATCGTGTCCGGCCTGCGGGACAACACCATCAAAATCTGGGACCGCAACTCGCTCCAGTGCTGCAAGGTTCGTTACCCCGTAGGGATTGGTTGGGCTGTTCATTAATTCATTCTTCCTGCGTTGCAGATCCTCACCGGTCACACCGGTTCGGTTCTTTGCCTGCAGTACGACGACAAGGTGATCATCAGCGGTTCCAGTGACTCGACGGTGCGCGTGTGGGATGTCAACACCGGTGACATGGTGAACACGCTCATACATCACTGCGAAGCTGTGCTGCATTTACGCTTCAACAACGGCATGATGGTGACCTGCTCCAAGGTTCGTAACGCGCGTCAGACCAAAAGTGATTCCTTAAACTGACTCGCCTATTCTTTCTCCCAAAGGACCGCTCGATCGCCGTGTGGGACATGACATCGCCGACGGAGATCGCGCTGCGGCGGGTACTGGTCGGTCACCGGGCGGCCGTCAACGTGGTGGACTTTGACGAGAAGTACATCGTGTCGGCGTCCGGCGACCGCACGATCAAGGTGTGGAACACCTCGACGTGCGAGTTTGTGCGAACCCTGAATGGGCACAAGCGCGGCATCGCGTGCCTCCAGTACCGGGACCGGCTGGTCGTGAGCGGCAGCTCGGACAATTCTATAAGGTAAGCTTGGGAAGAAGCGTCGAAATCGATGAAAATCGTTTTGATGATAAAATCTAGATTTCCCGATTGAAACAAACTTTTTTAACGATTTTCAACAATTATTCTTCCGATTTCACTAAAATTTGAGTAAATTTGGTCTGCCAGAATCAGATGTTAGTCAATCGGATAAGTCACCCAAATTTCATGAGTTTTAATCCCGAGGCTAAACATTTTTAAGTACAAAATAAGTTTGAGGCGTTATGACTTTTGTATTCATATAGAAAACTTTTACTTTACTATCATTAGACGAGTGAGACGAAAATTTTGATGAAAATACTTTTTTATTCATATTTTGAAAGATAAGACAGATTTTTCAACAGAAATGTTTGTTCCGTATAATCTAATCTAATCTAATCTAATCTAATCAGACCCTAGCGCAGCCAATCTTTCGAAGGGATCCTGGAGAGTGCCTTAGGTTAGATGACGCCTAGCACTCTTCTTGTCATTTATTAACATTTGTAGTGCACCATTGCATCGGAATGCACTGAAACATCACAAGCGTTAAAGCGGCCAGGCCTACTGCGTAAAGCCGTATCGCAGAGATGACTCGTAATTGGGTTGAGTTTGAGCACTGAGTGTTCGAACAACAACACAATTCTGAATCGACAGGGAAGGAAGAAGCGTGGGGACACACCACCATACGCTCCGAGATTTTGGTTGTATTCGTTGGGAGCACCATGCTAAGAAGGTTTGGTACTCCGGGACCCTCTGGGATGGGACATTGTATTTCCACGAATGCCCTGGACACTATTTGCCGTGGTTATAGCGCCACAACTCGCTCTAAATGTTTGTTCCGTATAATCGGGATTAAAGTATGAATAAATTGTTCGTTTTATTCTAACAAAAATTAAAAAAAAAAGTTTAACAAAAAGATTTCAACTAACCCCTAATTCGTAAAATTACAAAATCAATGTACTGATGGGCCAGTGGGCCACGTTATGGCCTGGACTTTGATCTGAAAAAAAAAAAAAACAAAAAAAAAACAAAAAAGATGCATTAGATAAATAACACAACTCGACATTTCTGAACTTGAAATCAGTAAACGATTCAGTTTCGTCAATCAACGCTGCAATCAACAGTCAACTATGTCCAGGACTATTTAGAAGAAAATATTACCCAAGGTGAGAGCTCAACCGCCAAACGAAAGACGCCATAATCATCATTTTACTTGCGCTAACGCTTAAGGGCCAATATGCACATCCCAAGAAAAGAGGTCAAGAAATGGCTTTACGAACAGCAGAACAACCCTCTCTGGCTTGCTTTGTCTGCCGCTGCTGCCCATTGGGAATTTTTCTTAAAATTATGAACTGTCAGCAAAAGGTAGATCCAGAAGTGCGCTGAAAATAAAAATAACTCGGCCGACAATAAATAATGCGAGGGTTCCAGTGCATTCTCGTCTGCCGAGATTAGGCTTTCTAAATATTTTTGTAAAATGCTTGTAAAAGAAATATAAAAAAGTTGTGGTAAAAGGTAAATTGCACAGAAATGTTCACAAAAAGCAACTCTTATGATTGGTGTACTTCGTTTTAGTTAATTTGAAGGAAGACCCCGGATTACCGAGCATCATTTAGACACAACCGCTTAGATTGATGGGAATGGGTATATTTCCCCCTAAAATTATCATGCCTGAACACTCATGACCCAAATATCCTCTCTTGCGTTCATTCAATGCGGTTTTCTGAGAGGACAAAAGAATCAGTTGTGAGAGCGCGTGGACGAGAATGGGACAAGCACTGATAGAAATTGAATATTCTTCTTGAGAATCAGAAGACAAAAGAAGAGCACTCGCAAGCTACAGTGACGTACGCTACACACTCTGACATTTTAGTGCAGAAATATTGAAATGATAGTTTTTTCTATCACTCATTTACAAGACTGCACAGTGGGAAGAAGGGCCCAAAATAAAAACCGTAACATGGTTTCGCGCCAACCATCGATTGTTATGCATCAAAAGCTTCATTTTTGCACCAGGAACAATAATCCGATGAAAAATCGCACTGCACGGACTTGCGGCCGGAGTACAGGCCGCCAGACGATCCGGATTTTTCGAATAAGATTTATCCGATTGTGAACCGATACGCTTTCTTCTACCATGAATAGTCATCATTTTGCTCGATTTGGCATTTATTTCGATTTGATCAAATTGGTAATTCTGGTCGAATTGCCGTTTTTGGCATTTTTGATCGATTTGGCCATTTTTGACAATTTGGTCGTTTTGGCCCTTTTTGTTAGTTTTGAAAAACTGGTCGTTTGGTCGATCTGGCATTTATTTCGATTTGATCCAATTGGTCATTTTGGTTCAATGGGTGTTATGGTATTCAATATTATTCTATGTTTATTTTGCATGATTATTCATGGTAGAGAGAAGCGGTTCACAATTTGATAATTCTGATACTAATTCAAAAAATCCGGATCTTCCGGTGGCCTGTACTCTGGCCACCGGTCCGTGCAGTGCAATTTTTCACCGGATTAATGTTGCTGGTGCAAAAATAAAGCTTTTGGTTTTAAGAATCGATGGTTTGCGCGAAACCATGCTGCGGTAATTTTTTGGACTCTTTTTCCCACTGTGCACTGGTTCGTGGTCTGGACTTTGTTGTGGATATACTTTTCAGATGACATTAGTTTAACCCTTTCAGGCCTGATGGATCATATAAGACCCAAAAATGAAAATTTTCAAAAGTAGCCTATAATTTTCGTATGGTCGTAAGAATCATTTTCCCATAAATAACTCAAACAAATTTTTTTTTTCTAAATTCAGGCTTAAAATTAATTTAATCCTCTAACGCCCATGGTTGCACCAGAGCACCACTAATTTTTCACTGCAAATTGAAATTTCTAGAAAACTAATGAATGAAATGATCTCATTCTTCCTGAACAGTGTTATTTAAGATGTTTACTGCCTCCAATTCAAATTCCATCCAATTTGGTCAATTCTGTAGAAAATGGCAAGGAAAACCGCAAAAAATCTCGATTTTGCTCTGGACGGGAAGGGGTTAATCATTTTAATACAAGGTTAACCGAAGTTGAAGGAAAAATAACTAGTTTATCTACGATCTATCTACCCGTTCTTTATCTGTCAATATGCCTTGCGAGCAACAATGCTGTGAGATGGACTTGTTAAATGATAGGCCTTCTAAATGTTTATAGATTAAATTGGCAAGAGAGGAAAATCAATGATTTTTTTTTCGGTTCTCAAAATGTTTCGTCTTTTCTTTTTCAGACTTTGGGACATCGAGTGCGGTACCTGTTTGCGAATCCTCGAGGGCCACGAAGAGCTCGTCCGCTGCATCCGGTTCGACTCGAAGCGCATCGTGAGCGGAGCGTACGACGGCAAGATCAAGGTGTGGGACCTGCAAGCTGCCTTAGACATCCGGGCGCAGACGAACACGCTCTGCCTCAAGACACTGGTGGTGAGTTTTTTTTTTAAATCGCGGCCGCACTCTGGTGTTGAATGCGCTGAGTAATGCTTTGTTTTGCTTCAGGAGCACACGGGGCGCGTCTTCCGGCTGCAATTCGACGAGTTCCAGATCGTAAGCAGCTCCCACGACGACACCATTCTGATATGGGATTTCCTGAACTGCTCTCAGAAGGAAGAATCGGCCACGCCCCAGGCGCTGGTCCAGGTGGGCCGGAGTCCATCACGTGAGTATTCCTCTTCCTCCGCCGCTGGTGGCCGTGCTCAGCCTCAGCAAGAGACTGACGATGACGATGCGTACTGAACAAAGAGAGAGAAACACAGAAAAAAAATCTATCTAAAACAAACCTTTAAAAACAAGAGAAAGATGTGAAATAAAGCAAACCTATATTCATTAATAATCTGCAAACTGCAAAATCAGCAAACCGATTGTACGAAAGTCTTGAGCAGCAAAACTATTGCTTTTAATCTCGTTTTCCTTTCTCCTTTCTCTCCTCTCTCTCTCGCTCGCTCCTTCACGACGACGACGACGACGACGATTCGCTCGCGCGCCGCATCCGAATGACGAATATGACGACGAATTCCATAGCCGATCTCACGTAGAAAAACAAAACATGGGACACACACACACAAACACAGTGCAGGAGGGGTCACGAGGAAAAGTTTTGAGTTGAGATGATGCAAAAAGGAGAAGAGTAAAACATGAAACAATAGAACCTATATTTGAGATATTATTGAAAAATAAAGAAAGAAAAAAAAACAATAGAACATCTATATATTACAGAAGAGAACAACTGAAATAAATTGTGAAACACAGCAGGTTAGTAGAAAGATACTTCTAGCAGCACAGAGAAAAGAAAAGAAAAGGGAAATCGAAACTATTACATTTTAAAGGGTCTTTCGTCGTGGTTTACCGTTGGATGGATGTTTGCGTCGGAGGGTGTCTCTTTGTTTGAGGTCGCAAATTGTTGTCGTCGTCCCGCTTTTTTCAAGAAGAAGGAGCACGAAGAGAGAGGGAATTCCGTTTTGACCACTTCTCCTATTCAAACAAAAAACACCGTTTTTCGCTACAATAAACTTCTTGAATTTATTTAAAAAAAAATTAGAGTGGCGCAAAAAAGCTCGTTAAGGCGCTTTTTTGGGAATTAATTTTCGTCCGTTTTTTTTCTGTTTCGTTTAGTCGCTTTTTAAACATTAAACTCTAATATTATACAAGTGTGCGGAAGTGGGCTTCAGCTAGCCGGAAATAGTCTGCGCGCGCTCTATTTTGTGTTGATTAGGTGCGATGTGAGTGAGTGAGTGTTGTGCGTTGTCGAGGAAGTTAGGTAAATTTTAAAACACTG
The DNA here is from genome assembly GCF_015732765.1 of Culex quinquefasciatus. Classification (NCBI taxonomy): domain Eukaryota; kingdom Metazoa; phylum Arthropoda; class Insecta; order Diptera; family Culicidae; genus Culex; species Culex quinquefasciatus. The sequence continues at coordinate 7,634,157 of NC_051863.1, read as the reverse complement.
TTTAGTAATAGCTACATGAATGAAGACAAGGACTTGTGTGTGAAACTGTGAGACGTGTTGCGAGTGTTTGTGATATCGGAGTATTGGCAAATAATGGAAAACCGCTGTTGTTTATTAGTAATACCAATAATTTATGATGCTCTTAATGGGGCAGTAATTAAAATTTAATTCGACACATTAGGAGTAACGAAATAAAAAACCAAGGCAAATCTGTAAAATGGTGTAGAATTCTCCCCCACACTTTCAACAAGTACATCTTCAAACAATAAGCCGTAAAATTAGAAACAGAATGCAAGCAGGAACAAAAAAAACAGTTGTTATCTATTAATCGTTTCACGTTTCGGTATACAGACAAAAATAAAACCAGGAAGCCAATATGCAAAAAAAAGGTTCATGTAAAAAGGAAAGAAACAACTATTCACATAAAAAAAAAACTAGCTAACGTTATATTTGAAATCAAGAAAACCAACAAATGTAGACAAAACATAAGCATTACTCCTTACTCTAAACGAGAATAGCGCAGGAAATCGCGAAAGATCTGACTCTGGATTCCGGGGGTGGGTGGGTGTGCGTTGTAGCAAAAGTTTCGCACACCCACGGCAGGGAAATGGATTGATGCTTGTTAACAGAGAGAGAAAAAAAAAATACAAATGCCAGATGAAGGAGAAATATATTCAACTGATGATAATGTAAAGTATAGTAAAAGAAGTGGGCTTTCCCTCACCTCTAAATCGTCTCCGAAACTATCCCTTCTAATATTCTAAAATTTGGTAATTTGGACACCTCGTTAAATTCTTTTTTTCTTCCGATATAAAGTTTATCATGTTCGTCACACTAAGCCTATTTACCTATTCTCGTCACTTTTGTAGTTTGCCGCTATTACAATAACAGGCAGTTGCTTGCTCACTCTAATATGAGCTATTTATTTCTTTGAAATAGTCAAAAACACTTTATGAAAGCTGTAAATCGTGATAAAAGCTCTGTTAAGCCGATAAAAGAAATAAGCCGAGAAAGGTTATATTTCCCCTGGTTTTGCGAAGGCCTGCCTATTTGATTTGGTCAATTTGGTCGTGTTGGTCCTTTTTGGTAGTTTTGGCAATTTCGGTCGTTTTGATCGATTTGGCAATTATTTCGATTTGATCGAATTGATCATTCCAGGAGCTTTTTTTTTTTTGAAAAGGTCCAATAAACCAAATTTCCAGTTTTTGCTTTTTGGGTGTTTTTGAAACCGCCTTGAGTCAGGGGTGAGCATGAGCATGAGCATGGTTGACTGCCAATGAGCTGCTACTCCGTTACAATGAATTGAAAATGATCAGTGGGAGCCAACCATCCGTTCACTGTTTAACCTCTGAAGATCCCTACTTTATTAGTCAATACCAGCGCCCTCCCAAGAAGCCTGCAGTTCAACGAAAGGGAGGAATGTTAGTCCGATAGTTGGAGTTGCAGACTCATCAAGCACATAGTTTTTCGCTATATACTTGTTGATACCGCTTGAGACCGTTGAATCCACAGCATCTCCTTCAAGCATCACGTGATTATTTTTTTTTTTTTTGGGTTAGTAGGATAAGGTATTGGGTTTTCGATGCCTCCCGAGCTACGACGCTATGGGGAGGACTTTCATAACAGACCCGTCGGCGAGCCTTCCGAGCAACGATGCTATGGGAAGGTCATTCTGGTTAACACACAAAATCATTCACAGTTATTTTGCTTCACTATTAACTCGACGATCCAACTTGTCAGTGCGTCTTTCGATCATTATATAGAAATGGCTTTTTCGCCGCAAATAATAGAATCTTATTCGAAAAATTTAAACACAATCCACCCGACGCCGTGCCTTCCGATCAACGATGATATAGGAAGGACTTTGAAAATCACAAAAAATCACTTTTTACTCCGTATATTTTTACGACCATGCGATCCCTTTGCCAATTTTAAACTGACGACCACGCGCTCCCTTTGTCAATTATGCACTCTGAAACCGCCTTGAGTCAGGGGTATTAAAAAAAACAAAAAGCAAAAAAACTGAAAATTTGGTTTATTGGAACTTTTTTTAAAAAAAAGCCTCCAGATTTGGGTCGATTTGGTCATTTTGGACGATTTGGTTGTTTGTTCCCTTTATGGTCGTTTATGTATTTCGATTTAATCAAATTGTTCATTTTGGCCCATTGAGTAATTTTGGTCGAATTGGCATTTTCGGCAGTTTTGGTCGATTTGGACATAATTTTGGAAATTTATGTCGTTTTGGTCGATTTGACATTTATTTCGATTTGATCAAATTGTTCATTTTGGTCCATTGAGTAATTTTGGTCGAATTGGCATTTTCGGCCTTTTTGGTCGATTTGGTCGCTTTGACCCTTTTTGATAAATTTGGTAATTTCGGTCGTTTTGGTCGATTTGTATTTTATTTCGATTTGATCAAATTGGTAATTTTAGTAAAATCGGCGTTTTCGGCCGTTTGGCCTTTTTGGTCGATTTGGTCCCTTTGGACAATTTGGTCGTTTTGGCCCTTTTTGTAGTTTTGGCAATTTCCGTCATTTTAGTCTATTTGGCATTTATTCGATTTGATCAAATTGGTGATTTTTTGTAGTTTTGGTAATTTCTGTCGTTTTGGTCCAATTGGCATTTATTTTGATTTAATCAAATTGGTCACTTTGATCGTTTTGGTAATTTTGACCAAATTGGCATTTTAGGCCATTTTGGTCATATTGGTCGAATTAGTCGTCACAGATGCACAATATTTTTTAAAATGAAATATAATAATAAAAGTTACAAAAAAATATTTTCAGACATCCCTTTCAAGTTTCTTTTGATATCAGATCAACATTTTTTTAAGTTGCTCAAAAATAAGTTTTAAGCTAAAAAAAATTCATCAACCAAGTATACAACATTGAAGTGAACATCCCAAAGCATAAGCCTACTATACTGAATTCATAAATTTATATGTTTTTCTATGGTTTTTGGCGCATTTTACTTAGGCGGGCCATTCTTTTATATGGTTCTTATCAGGAATTACGATAATTTGTTTTTTCCTTTGAGTGAAAGAATTTCATAATTTTTATTAATTGAATTTTCTTCTGAAAATGTTTGTTTGTATTTTCTTAGTACGAAACGTCGAAAAATGAAAATGAAGATTATGTAGAAATTATTTTTTATATGTTTCTTGTCATTTCTTAACATCTCCGGCTCTGAATATTTAATTTCTATTGAGTTTTGAGTAATGATTTTTCACCTTATTTATTTTTAATTTTATACTGGATTTATTCAATTTTTAATTCTGTAAATCAAATATTACAAACTTTTCCCGAAGATATAGACATTAGAATGTGTAACAAAAACTCTTATTGGGGCTTATTCTGGTGGGCGCCAAATATGAGCTTTATTGGACGTAACAGAAGCTGGCCTCCACTTTCGAATTTTTGAGTGGAATTCATTCGGTAGAATTTTTTTTTTTCTAAATTTAAACATTCTTGGCGAAAATAAAAAAGATCATTCCAAATTCAAAGCTACAGAAATTCAAAAATTCGAAAAAAAATTATTTAATAGTTTTTATTATAACAAAAAAAAAAAAAAACAAAATACATATTAATTTTTTTTTCGAAATGTCTAAAATCGTAACTTAAAAAATCTGAAATTTCGAAATTCAAAATTTTAGCAATCTGAAATTCAAAATACCAAAAATTTGGGTAATCGATCATTTGAAGATTTAAAAAAAATCAAAATTAAAATGTCAAAATTTAAAAACTAAAAAATATCAAATTAAAAACAATAAAGAAACAAAATTCTCAGATCTAAAATAATTTTAGTATTCTTAAGCTTAAGCTCTAAAATTCATAAATTCTTAAATTCTAAAATCCTAAATTCTTAAATTCTTTCCTTAAATTCATAAATTCGTAAATTCTTGAATGTTTTTTTTTAATTCTTAGTTTTCAAATTCTTATATTCCACAATTTTTGGAGTCCTATTTTATGTAAGATATTTTTAAATTATGAGAATACATCATTTTAAATATCGGAAATTAAATTTCTTTCGCAGTGAAATTTTAGCGAGGATTTTGGATTACAAACTATATAAAAATTCTTAGATTTTGAATATTTAGACTTTCGTAATTTAAAATTTTATCATATTATAATTCTAGATTTTGATTTAATTTTGATGTTATATTTTTGAAGTTTAATTTTTAGGTTTTTAAATATTGTATTTTCTATTTTGAAGATTTTTTTTTCATGACCCTTGCCTTGACCGTCTCTTGAGGATTTTTTTTAAGTGGATTTATTGCTTCCATTCATTTGGAGCCTTTAAACATAAAACGAGTTTTTAATCAAATACTTTCTGAATAGGACCACCCACAAACCACGTGGACACTTTTTTGGAAATCTCAACCCCCCCTTCCCTCCCCCTCGTGGACAATTGTCCATACAAAAAAAAACTTTTTTGTATGGATCGTGGACAATCGCCATGGAGAACAACTTTCTCGAAGAGACCAGGTCGATTCGTGCAACCCTCATCTGGCTCAACGGCAATACATCCGGGGTTTTCGGAACCAACGGTTTTCCCCAGAAAAGCATCAAATTTTCCTCGAACAGCAACCACGTGATTGTAAAATTTGCACCATAACAGTTATTTTTCTTATTTGAAGGTTTAGAATACAGCTAAATAGTATCAAGATTACCATAAATGATAATTGTATAGTTCAAAAAGTAATAAAAAGTCATATTTTATAGGCGAAGCTAATCCGGTAACTCTGTGTTGTCGAATTCGAAAAATGTTTCCAAAATCGTCCACATTTTAACCGATTTTGAACAACAATGTTGACGATTTTGAAAACATTTCCATATTGTCGAATTCGACAGCACAGAGTTACCGGATTAGCTTACAGAATTTTTATCCGTGAACCTATGGTCCAATTTTCCATGGTAAAAAATGGACAATGTCACAAATTCTTGCAAAAATCGCAAATTGTGCGTCTTTGAATCGAGTGCCGATTCGTAAAAAATGAAATGAGCCATAATTTAACTGTTTAATTTCAAGTAAATTAATTTAAATTTAAAAAAAAAATCTCGAGGTGAGTGACTCTTCAAACAACTACTTTTTAAATGTAACCCCAATCAATCTGATCGAATGACAACAGTGAACCCCGGATGTTCGAAAATAGTTACAGCAAGTACAACGCTCAACAGAACACAATTATGCGGTTTAAATCTCATCTCTTGTCAAGTTCGACCTCCACCCAAACGGGTAAATTTTACTGGCACGCGCCAACCTAGACAAGCCAGTCTGCTTCCAGAACCACATTGGCAATGTGCTCCACTACCTGTCTACTAGCTTGCTGCTGCTGCTTCCTCCTCGCAGCCTTTGTCGCCTCGATCGAACTCATGTTCGAACGGTTCGAGCAGATCAACGGAACCGGCCTAGCCGAGTGCAACGTGCGGGTGCGCAAGTTCAACCGGACGACGGCCTCGCTGCTGGGGAACGTTACGGTTAAGGTGGAGCTGGACAATTCGTTCCAGGGCATCATGAAGCTGTACCACAGTCCGCTCGGGAACAACCAGTTCGTTTGGTACCCGTTCAAGATTGGGCCGATGGGCGTGTGTGACTTCACGCGAAACATTTGGCCCGACTTTTACGACCATTACGTAAACTACGTGGAGAATTTGCCCGAGGTCGGTGAATGTCCGGTGCGGGCGCGCACCTCAATCGTGCGTGATTTTATTCTGGACGGAAAGAGAGCCATACGATCGATTCCGGAGGGGCTGTGGAAGGTGCAGTTTTGGCTGACGAACGACGAGGAGAGTGTTGTGACGGAGGTTTACGTGAAGGTTTACAAGGATGGGTATTTTCTGCGATGAATGTTTAGTCGATGCTGGTTGGGAACATTCTTTCATATCGGCTTGAATCAAAATAGAAAGTATTAACATCAAACAGTATATTTTTTATCACTAAGTCACATCACACCACGTTTGAATGATATTATTTACTCCTCACATTATTTAATCCTTTGAAATATTCGTATTTGATGGGATAAATTTGATATTGGAATATAAATACTTCTCTCACCTAATAACATTTTGAGGATATTTGTATTTGTTACAGTATTCACGATCAATATCATTTTGTGTTATTATCATCTTCACAAGCTAAAAATATCATATTTGAGGACATTCGTATTACTTTCTGTGAGATTCTAGACAATTATTGTTCCCTTTTCAAACACATCACCCCCGATCAAAGCAACCTGACTTCACTCAGTTTTCTGCAACTCTTTGGCTAACCCGGACAAATCGGGATACAAAACAGCCGCCGGAACTACCCGCTGCTGCTGCGACGCCCCATTCGAGCATCCCTCCCCGGCAGCTTCGTCCACCTCTGGTACCGCAGGCCGATACCCGGCAACCAGCGCCTTTCCGGCATTTTTCGCCGTCCTTTTCGCAATTCCCTTCGGCGTCATGTAGTTCATGTTGTGGCTCACGTTGATCACGTTTCCGACCGTGTCCAGCGAACTGCCCACGACCTGGCCCGCCTCGCTGCCGTATTTGTGCTGCACAATTTGCACCGTGCTGTTGCTCAAGCTGGCGCCCAGTATCGAGGCGGACTTTTCCAACCCGGCGTAAACCTCGCCGAAACCCTCGACGGCGCCGGCACAGATGGTGAGCGCACCGTGAACCTTCTCCGAGGCGTCTTCCGCGCTCATTCCGGTGCTGTAGGAGAGCAGGTTGGAGCCGTGCTTTTGGATGTGCGGTGCCAAGAATCGTCCCAAGGCCATCGTAGCGGTTCCGACCTTGCCGGCGATGTAGCTCGTCACGTTGACCGCCGTGCCGGACACGGACTTTGCGATTTCGATGCCTGTTTTGACGTTGCCTGGAACCTGCGCTGGCGCTTCTTCCGGAGACTTGCGAATCTTGGATATTACGTACGGAGTGCTGTAGGAAATGAACTCGCCCGTTTTTTCAGCGCCCTTCACCAGTCCCTTCGAGACGTAAAACGCTCCCCGGATGATGTTGGCGGACACGCTTGCGCTGGTACTCCGCTTTTCCCGCTCGCCGCCGAATTGAACCGCCCCTCCCTGGGTGACGATTCCGTGCAGAAATGCAACAAAGATCTCCAACACTACGTCGTCGGCATCCGGAGGAATCACCAGTCCAATGGTAGTCCCATTGTCACTGGTCAGGTCTGGAATGATGAACGCACCGTACTCGGTACGATAGCAGGGCGAAACGCCCGGAATAAGCGGATAGATAAAGGAAGGATCAACCCCACGGTGCTCTTCAACGGCATCCGCAACTTCAACGCCCTCCATCGCTTCAACACCGCGATCCAGCGGCTGCTCCGCGTCTTGAATCCGGGTGGAAGCCGCCGTCGGAATCACCTGGATGAAAACCGTGCTATCCAGCTTCCGCACGTCATCCCGCTCAATCCTCACAATGCGCAACGTGGAATCATCCAGCGTCTTCGTAACCACACCATCAGGCTCAATGTAGTACATCTTAACGCCGTCGCACGAGAACAACAGCTCCAAACTATTGTCCGCCCCTTCTTCCTGCTGCCCATTGCCCTGCATCTGTTGCAACGCGTGCGCCAACTCCGTGTACGTCCTCGGACGCAAGCTACCCTCACCCCCCTCACCATTCTTCGCCCCCTCAGCATCCTCCCGATCAATCTTGCCCCCAATCTGGCCAATCCGCTGCAGCACCTCCCCCCTAGTGCACTTCATCTTGTGGATCATCCGGACCGCCTTGTCCCAGCTTTCGTCCTTCTGGAAGTTGTCCGGAATTTCGACCGGGATCGCGAGCGCCTCATCGATCGCCTGGATGCCGTTCTTGTAGTCCTGCAGTGCCAGGTCGGGCCGCTCGCGCTCCTCGAACTTGATGGCCCGCTCGATGGTGCGGTACGCGTGGTCGTGCGCACCCTGAATGGTGGCGAACGTTTGCGCCCATTGGCGCTCCGATGCCGACGATCGGCTGAACATCGCGCCGGCGTGTCACGGTCTGTGGAAAGAGTTTTAAATTATTAGAAATAAGAAATTAGTAACATTCAGTGCCTTCCGCTTACTTTAACTTATGTTTATATTAAGTGAGCAGTTGTTGTTGTTCGTTCGTTTATGTAAAGCAACTTTAGGTGATTTTTTAAAGCAGACATGATTTTTGAAGTATTGAATTATCAAGAAATTAGTTTCAAATTTCCAAAAACCGCTCAAAAATTGGAGAATTGTTTGGAAATCAAACAATATTCTGTTTTTTTTTCTTTTTCAAAAGGTCCAATAAACCAAATGTCCAGCTTTTGCTTTTTGGGTGTTTTTGAAACCGCCTTGAGTCAGGGGTATTAAAAAACACCCAAAAAGCAAAAACTGAAAAAAAAAATTTATAGGACCTTTAAAAAAACTCCAGATTTGTTCTGATATTTGCTCTGGAACATACAGAGCTATTTACTTAGCGATAATATGTAATAACTTGTAAAATTTTGGTACAATTATTTTTTTTTTATTTTTCAACGTTTTTTATAACATGAAACCAACTTTCCTAAAAAAATAATCTTCAAATAGTTTAAAAGTTGATGGTTTTTTATGTAAGTGATTTTCGAAAATTTAGAAACCAATTTTTTTTTTTTGAAAGGGTCTTATAAGCTATTGTGTTTCATATGTTTATAGGACCCAAGAAATCTAGAAATATGTTTTAATTCTTTTTTACACGGAACGTTGAATTTTCAAAACTTGTTTTTCTAATTTTTTTTATTATAGAATATTTTTTAGGGTTGTACCGAGTTATGACTATTCGAAAAAAAAAATTGGAAATGATTGAAAATAATCTCCTCATTCGTCTTATTTGAAATCTGATTCGCGAACGAAAAGCAGTATTTTTTTCAATTCAAATTAGTAGGGTAGAGTAGTCATCAATGAGACACGGGGAACAATGATAAAATGGCTCTCACAAGACGTATTTTCAACCAATCAGACTCATATTTGGGGAAAAGGTGTGTCTACTAGATACACGTCTGCCATAATAGTGGCTTTGGTTATGGACGCTCCCTTGCAAAGTTATTCATACATGTTTGATTCTGGGGTGTAAAAGTAAATTATGACTAAAAATTACATTTTCGCTCATAGGCTGCCATTAACACAAAAACAAATGTTTCTCGAAATTTCTTTCGTCATTTCACAGGGCATGAGTTGGGCTACAATGTCCTTTTATTAGGTTTGACCAATATTTAGAATATACCCAGAATCCAGGGCTGTCTCATTGTTCCCCACTCTTTTCGGCCCATGGGTAACAATGAGACACTTTGATTTTTCTTCATTAAACTTTTCAAAATCTATGGAAATCTTTCAAAACATGAATTGGAAGTGATTGTTGGCATATTTATTGAGTTTGAACTTCATTTCACCAAAAATATAAAGTTATTTGGTAAAATATATGGATTTTACAAAATTTAAATACTTTTTAGTATAACTTTTGTTAATTAAAGTTTCGTGTTGGTAAAATTGCTCTAAAATATTCAAGGCAAGTCACCTGCAATGGAACAAAACAAAAACATGATGTTTTACTAGAAAAGTATTGATTTTCGAAGAGTGTCTCATTGTTACCCACCTGTCTCATTGTTCCTGCCAAGTGCGTCTACAATGAGACAGTTGAATAACTCTGGCTATAGAGGTCGGATCGATTTCATATTTTGGTCAATGTTAGAACACATTAAAAGAAAGAAAATGCAACAAAAAGCTTATTGAAACATACTGATTTAAAAATTAGAAAAATCGTTGAAAATTGAAAACCAAAAGTGTCTCATTGATGACTACCCTACCCTATTCAACGTTACGATTTTAATAAACAGTGCCCATCATTGAAATGCTTCTTTAGCACTTTAACTCCCCAAGATGAGGAAAAGGGGGCTTGGGAGTTTAGGTGTTGAAGAAAAGTTAAAAAACCAATAAAATTGTTTTTTAAGAACTTTAAATGAGGCAATTTCAGAAACTAGTGGTCCAGCTCTTTTAAAAAGTAATACATTTTTTGAAATATTACAAAAAATGTAAATTCAGTTCTAACTTGTGCTTTGGAGCAACTTTGGACGTTTAGGGATTGAATTTTATGATAACATTTTGAAGCAAAAAGTATAACAAAATTCTTTTAACATTTTTACAGCCTAGCAAATGCAAATTTGATTTCAAAATTTTACCGAAAATTTTAGGGGAAAAAATGATTGTGATATACGTTGTATAAAGTTTATTTATGCAATTTTAACTAACAAAAACAAAAAAAAATTAACCAAATTATGAATTTCGGGACCACAGGAACAGATATTTTCATACATTCATTGAAATGTTGCAAATTAGTGACAGTAGCGTAACTGTTGTAGTGTATAAAGCATTTTTAATACTTTTGGCTTATTTGTATTAATTCTGCAGAACATTTCTAATAAGTTTTTTTTTGTTATGTTTGCAAAATAAGCATAAGCATAAGCATAGGTGCCCACTAGGGTGGGTACGTTTTTCAAAAAGTTCTCGGATCAAGTTTTAGTATGGTTCCAGCCGTTTCTCACCCACGTGGTAGCTGCCTGACGTATGGCGTCGCGGTGTTCATCAAGCTTTCATAGCATGCTAAGGAAAATTTGATGCTTTTTGGGGGAAAACCGTTGATTTCGGAGACATCGGATTGTTTGCCGATGCGCCAGGTCTTGGGACAACGAATCCATATGCTCTCTTCGGGAAAAGTGTTCTCCAGACCATTCCCCATAGGCCTGACCATACCAGAAGTTGGCGCGTTATTTTCCCAGACCTGTACTGCCCCTGATCGCATAAATGTCCCATATGCATTTTCATCGTTTTTGAGTTAATGATGCAGTTTGGTTCAAAATCGTGTGCCCTTTCAGAAAAGCCTATAAAATCCAGTACTTTGTTCTAGAATTCAGGAGGAAATCCAGTTTTTTCGCGAAAACTTAACACGTAACCTTATGTGTGGGACAAACTTCAAATGCGTTTTTCTCAGCTTGCTGTTTTTGCATATGGAACATTTATGCGAACATGGGCAGTGTAGGAGTGTTTGAACAAAATTTCCAATTTTCCCATAGTAATTCCCATTTAAACTTTAACCCTGATGCGCGCAGCCAGTTTACAACCAAATGAGCTGATATTTGGCATGAAAGTCCCTATGGGCATGCCCTACAAGGGGAGCCATACTAAAACTTGATCCGAGAACTGTTTGAAAAACGTACCCACCCTTCAGTTGCTACTCCGTTATTGACCAGGACCTCCAGAAGTTACATCCACGAGCCATGGAAGATGAATGGGTGCTATCTTTCCTCGCTTCCCAACTTCTCAAAGGACTCTATCATGCTGATCATTACCGGCGCCGGCCAAGACCAGTGGTAGAGTCGCGGGGAAGTGGATGGGAATGTTAGTCCGATACTTGAGTGATAGAGACCGCCCAATATACTGCTTCTCCGACAAAGTATCACATGAGTTTTGAGGGGGTTAGTAGATGGGTTTGAGGTCAGGATTCACGAGTGGCAGTGATGTGACCATGAGCATTTTGTTTATCGGTTGAAAATTTAAAATTTTAGGCAGCCGGCTGCGGAAAGATACATAATTGATTATTAAAAAAGTGTTTTAATCGAACGTGTGCCAACCAAGCAGTAGTGCTATGGGCTGGACTTTTCAGTATATTTGTACTGTTTGTACAATTCAGATCAAAGAATATAAACGAGAAGAAACAGGACACCACGTAATCGATTGTAATGAAACTAAAACAATAACTTAAACGAACTAAACCGGCGGCGTGCCTTCCAATCAACGAGGATGAAAGAAGGACTTATGAAAAATAAAATATCAAATAAAAGCCTCCTAAAAACACGTTGTAGAGTAACCGCGAGGTCCCGCTACTCACAATCGAATCTAAAAATTCAAAAAACGCGTCTTTCGATTAACGAGTATATTGAAATGAGTTTTGGACCCTTTAAAAAAAGCTCCAGAACTGCACTTTCGATACTGCTCGTTGAAGCGTAAATTAAAATCGAAATGACATCCGCCACAGCACAATAAATAAGTTGAATAAACAGCAAGCAACAGGTTGCAAACCACTTCACTTCACTCGTGGTGGCACATTCATTCAAGCTTCTCCCTGTTCTTCATGTAGTGTTTGCTCTCGGTGATAACAACCCATGGCATGATGTTTGCACATTCTGAGTTCACGCGATGACATGGTGACTCTGGTGGGCACTTGTAATATGATCCTCTCCAAAAGGAAACCCGACATGTACGTTCCGAGGTGACTCATCGGAATCCTGCTTCGAGCATGATCGCCACAAAAATGTTTCACAACTTGCTGATTTCATATAAGGTTTTTTTTAGTGTAACATGTTTGTGTGGCGTATTTCGACTACGTGGAAAGCAATGACGATCACTTCGCTGTCTAGTCTGGTAGTTGTAATGAGTAACTAATTAAAAATAAGTATGACTGTCTTATTTACCTTTTTGAAATCTGATGTAATAACTAACAGCCGACGAATGTGGACCTTGCTCTTTCTGAAGAACACTCTGTGACGTGTTAGATGGCTTGGAAGCAAATCTGCTGGTTGCCAAACTTTTTCCACTCTTTCAAGGCCGTGCACTTTTCAAGCTATTTTCTCACAACCGGCTATAGTTAATTTATCACACTCATTAAAGAAGTTTTAAGCAGTCCCAGATCGAGGAGATTCCTGCGGGATTCCAACACCGAAAAACACTAGATTCCTGGCCGCTTCATCACTTTGTTTTTATTCTGGACGGACGGAACGACGAATGAACAACTGCTGCGATCGATAGTACGCATGCTCTCGCGCGAGTCGTGTCGTTCTGTTTGGGTTTCGTGCCATGCTCTTGCTCTACGAGCGAGAATTGCGTCGCAGCTGTATGAGTGAAATGTACAACGGATGGCAGTTTGTAAGCGTGATGATAGAATGATCCTAAAAAGTGAGCTATATATTTTTATTATATTTTTTTCAAGTCGATTCAATGAGAAGATTTTTTTCAGGGTATTGTAATAACTTGAGTCATTTAATTTAAAATCCTGAATCAGCCGTCCACATCTCAGCTTAACAAAAAATCTAAAATTCAGACAAGTAATGCTTACGCAACGAAATAAATGATATTAAATGAAACGAAGTAATACTTTAGGTAAGAGACCCAAATATTGAGCAAAATTAAAACTTTCCGATTCGATTATCCAGAATGAAATGTTTAGCGGGGACTTCGGGTAATCTAGTGCGAGTTGTATTGAAATTCATCAAATCCATGGATCTGTAAATTTTCGAATTTTTAGTATTTTTTAATTTGATTTTTTTTATTTTGAACCATTGAAATAGATATTTTGCATTTTGTCATTTCGATTTTCTTTAAATTTTGCCACTTAAAATTTTATTTCCAATTTCAATTAGTAATTTTATTAGAATTGAGCAATTCTGCTCCAGGATGTTACAATTGCAACTCAAAGGTTTGGAAAACCTTTCATCTGATATCAATTCAAAAACTCTTAAATTTCATAATTTAAAATTTCTGAATTTTCTTTTTTAAAGAAAATCTCAAAAATGCATAATATTAAATGATTTATGTTGTGCATTGCCAAACATTAAGTTTTTGTTCCTAGGTTTTAAAAGAAAAAAATAAAAACGGCAAGAAAAGTTCACAGTCCAGACTCGATTATTCGAAGGCCTTAGCGAAATTTCACTTCGGATAATCGAATCACAACAAAAAAAAAATCGCTGTCCTATTTTTGATTGTTGAGGTTAAGTATGACCCCTAAACTACTCTAAAGTGATTTAGAATTTTCAAATCCAAGATGGCGGCCAAAATGGCGGGGATGAAATATTGAAAAAATGCATTCTTTAATTTAATAGGCAATCAACCAATCAACCAATTTGGCTAAAATGCGATCGCTGAACTCAATTTTGATGTTTAAGGTAAGAAAATAAAAAAAAACCAAAAATTTTTTTTTTCATGGTTCGATTAACCGAAGTCCCATACAAACGTTCGGATAATCGAACTTCAGATAATCTAGGCTTCGGATAATCGAGTCTGGACTGTATCAAGGTTTCGTTTTATTTTTGTGTATTTGATATTTTACAGTGTCCAATTTTATTTCAATGGAAAATCCAGTTCAATAAAAACTTTTATTCTTTAAACATATTTGTAATTGCTAAATTTTAAAACGTCTTGAATCTACTAACGATATCAACTTTTTTTTAATTTTCAAAAAGCAAGTTGCTAGTCAAGTTTTTCCGATAAATGAAAATCAACCTTTATCTACATCAGGCCTTCCCAACGTCCGGCCCGTGAGGCCATTTTATCCGACCCGCGATGGCATTTTGAAAATAGTTCTATAACAGGCCCTACAGGCTGTTCATGAAATACTCAATAAATAAATTGAGTGTCAAAATTAGAAAAATAATCTTGAGATTAAATTTTCACGTATAATAAAACATTTATATGATCTATTTTTGCTTTTTACATAAGACTTATTCATCGTTTTGTTTGGATTTTGCCTTTGTATTTTTAATTATTTTATTTCAAATTTGAAATAATCTTAATGTTAAAATTTAATTCTTTTAATTTTTATATTAATATTTTCATAATCAATTATTTAAGTTGAAAAATGTGAAAAAAGACTAAAAGAAACTGAATTTGAATTTCTTAAAGTTTTGGCTGTTTTTACGTCTAATTAATTTAATTTTTTATTTTTTTTTTTTCATTAGCAAATTTTTTTTTTTTTTCAGAACAACTTTTTAATGATAAAGTTTTGCTGGCAAAAAAGTTGCTATTTTTTTAAATAGGACTAAAAAAAATCAAAATACGTCAAGAAATCCAATAGAATTTTTTTTCATAAATTTTAATAATAAATAATAAGAAATTTTAAGAATAACGAATAAAAAACTACCAGAAATATATTTTTCTACACTGTTTTAAATTTCGTGTCTTAAAAATCATTTTAAAATGTTTTGTAAAATATTTGAATACAGATGCATAACAACGCAACAATTGTTTTTTTTTTCGCAAAGAAGATTTGAATCAAAATTAAATTTTATTTTGTTTCGTTGATTTCTCAAACTAAAAAAAAGCAACGACGAAATTAGATTTTTTTAAGTCAATAATATCAGCGTAGGGTATATAACCCTATTTTGGACCTAGTACATATTTTGGACCTATTTTTATTAATCGAGGTAGTTCAGGCTTTTAAAGTACGAATTCACTGAATCCAGCCAACAGAAAGTGTAGGCAGGATCGTTTTGTATCTTACCTCTTCCAAAAATGTTAACATTTTTGATTATTTCCGCTTTTTCAGCCACTTTTTCCAACGCCATTCGAACTTCCCTTCATTTTCCTAGCACATCGATTAGGTCCAAAAATTCCGGCCTCGTTGGTTATCAGATTTGGCTCGCGACACCTTGATGATTTTTTCTGTTTTTCACTGACACCAAGCAATTTCGTCCGGTTTCCGAGCAATGTAACTGTTGTGTATTTAATTCTTTCTGGTTTTCCGTCACTAAACCATTGAAATAACTATTTTATCATCGAAAAAACACATTTCAAAATATTTTTTCAAATCAGCCGCGTTGGATCTGTTTTTGGAGCTACTTTGCCGTCGGTTCAAGGCTATCACCAACACATGCATAACAAGGTGTTGCCAGTTTTGTTTATCAATTTATTTCGATATTTCATTGAAATTGATTGAAATTTTTTAATTTAATATTTTGAATTAAATTTCTTTACTGTAATTATTTGAATGAAATCTAAGCTTTAAAAAGCAAATGATTAACAGAAACAATGAAAATATGTTTTTTAAAAGATAAAAATGCAAATTGATGCAAGAGATTTAGATGAGTGTTAGGACAGATTGCAAAGTATCCCAAAATTTAAACTGATGTTGATTTATTTTTGTCTTAAAATCTTTATCACCAATTTAGCCGCATATATTTTTAATTTTTGCTTCAAAAATGCAAACTGGCTACCCTGTTGGAATTGAAGGGGAAACGATTGAAAAACCTAAAGGGTCTTGTTCATTAAATCGTCAGCTGTCACCGTGACAGGAGCTGTCAACATCGTTTACGAGTGGTTTTTGAAAAAGTCGTATGAATTAAATTTAAAAAAATCTTGAGTTAGTTTTATAAAGATCCTAAGCGTAATCTTGTAAACAAATCAATTTTTCGATTAGTTCTCGATCAATTCACCAATTATAAATAAAAAATGCTTTGAACTATCATCTGCACGTCTTTTGAATGCTCTTTAATGGAAAACAAACAAAATTTGGTTTGGTTCAGGAAAAAAATCAAATATGTGTCGGAGATCGTGATGGCTTTTTAGACGTATTGCAAACTAATCAGAGAAATATACATATGGAAAATACATTTTTTGTAAGTTTTATCTGATTTTTGCATATTTATCTATCGTGAAATTAAAAGTGAGAGTGTGTACAACATGGAGTTAAACTTTCTATGAAGTTGCTGTGAAGGTTACCATGACACTTTGAAAAGTTTAACTCCATGTTGCACGCACACACTCTCATTTTTAATTTCTCGATATATAATTTTTTAAAATACAGGTATAACGAATTTTTTCACAATTGGCAGTGTTGGTTTATAAAAAATTACACTTTTAAATTTTACCGTGTCAATCATGTTAGAAACACAATTAAACCAGCTAGAAAAATAAAAATCTTCGAAAAAAATAAGCATAATAGGTTAATGCGATGTTAACATTATGAATTTTATGATTTGAGACATATAGCCGGGGTGACTTTAATAGGTTTGATATTTTTCCGCAAAATGAAGAGTAAAAACTGAATACGTACGGAATGGTATGAAATCATACTGACCGTGGTAGAGAAGTGCTCAAAGTACCTCATGACCATGCTTTGAACCTTTTTTCATTGTAATTTGTTATGTACCTGTGTCATTCATTTAATTCTAAGATAAGGTGTTTTTATTGCGAGTAATAACGGGTTGTCTTTTATGTTCTAATGCTTGAACAATTAGGTCGTAAAAATATGCAAATTGTAAATAGGACAGAGACCTGCTAAAGATGCGTGAGTTTCCATTCAATATGATTGAAACACGTTTTCAAATTCACATCCATTGTTTCATCATAATTGTTTAATTTCTGAAATAAATATTTTCCAAATTATAATCGTGGATAGGCCCTTTGGTTTATCAAACCGAGCTTTTGTAAGTGTGCGTGTTGCCGCCGCACGCCGCAATAGAGCTATCTAAGCCCCATCTCACGCACACTAGCACACCATTTGATTTGCTGGTCGGTACAAAATTTAACCTCACTTTTTTTTGTGTACGTACACGCAATACATGCACACGTAGATAACTCTATTCGAGTTGTCCAAATTTCAACCAATCAGAGTGTGGGTCCAAAATAGGTTCAGCGATGTCTCCAAAATACATTCAATAAATCCAAAAAGCATCCAAAAAATGTTTTACTTGAAATGCTTATTACAATGGAATGGTTAAATTATTTTGAATTTTCAATAGTACACTTTGTTAAGCATAAATTAAGGCACAAAACAATCCTGAAACGAGCCAAATTAGTTAGAACGTTCCTGAGAACTATGCTAAATATGTTGACGCTTTGCATAGTAGGTCCAAAATAGGGCCATATACCCTATACACATAATTGAAAGTTATCCTTGTTTTTCTTTCTTAAAATCAAGATACATGAATTTTATTTGCAACACTACTTTATTTATTTGTTGACTTGAAACAACCTAACAAAATTTACTTTATTACAAAAAAAAAAGTTTACTTTTTCCAACATTAGTTCCGGCCCGCCATTGCATCAGAAAAATCAGATCTGGCCCACACGGTCAAAAGGTTGGGCACCCCTGAATTCTACATTTTTAACCCAATCTCAAAAAAAGTTCAAGAGCGGGGTTTTTTTTGGAATGGCGAGCCAATTGTTATGCTCACATGAGCCAAATTTGAAAATATATTTATTTAAACTTTAAAGGAACATTTTTTTCATTCTATCATTCTATAGCAGGGATGCCCAACCTTTTGGCCCTGCGGGCCAGGTCTGATTTTTCTGAAGCAATTGCGGGCCGGAACTAATATTTGATAAAAGTTGAAAAAGTTAACACTTTTTTTAATTTTTTTATGATTGGGTTCTTTTAAAGTAAGTTAAGATAAGAACTAGTGTTGCAAATAAGATTCATAAATATTAAATTATTGTTTTTGAAGATTGCAATTAAATACCTTGATATATTTGTTGATAAAAAAAAATCAAATTTCAATGCTCGTTGCATTTTTTAAAGTTTAATATCCTCAACACTACGATGTCAAAAAACCAAGGAGACATAATAAAATTTATTCAAACGAAATTTTGATTCGAATATCCTTTACAAATAATACAAACTTTGTGCATTGTTGAGCACCTTTGTTCAAATATTTCAAAAAATATTTTAAAATGATTATTTAAACACACACTTAATTTACAAATTGTAAAAATATATATTAAATCAATTTCAATTCAAAATTCAATGTTAATGAAATAAAAAAAATTTTGCTTCCTTATTTTTTGACTCACTTTTAGACATATTTTAATGTTTTAAAAATATTTGCAGCGATATATTCTCAGTATGAATAATATGCCTTTTTAAGCTTTATTACAAAAAACTTTACCATTGAAAAGTTGTTATGGAAAATACATTAGTTTTTGCTTAATTATTTATAAAAAAAAATTAAAATAGAAAAAAACTTCAAATTGAAGTAAACACAGTTAAAATTGAAAGAAATTTAAATTTATTTTCTTTTTGTATGATTTTAGACAACAATCCAAGTTTTTTCATAAGTTTCACAATTTTACGAAATTGATTTTTTTTTCTTGCACCATTTTTCAGTTTAGATATTCAATATAGAAAAACAAACAACAACATGAAGAATGTTGTTATAATATGTTAAAATTTGATCTCAAGATTATTTTTTTTTTAATTCAGACATTCAATTTATTTATTTAATATTTCATGAACAATCATAGAACTATTTTGAAAAGCCGTCGCGGGCCGGATGAAATGGCTTCACGGGCCGGATCCGGCCCGCGGGCCGGGCGTTGGGCAGGCCTGCTATAGAATGAAAAAAAAAATACAATCTTACAGCTGATGTTCTTTTTTTTATAGCAGATATTTTTAAGACATTTTGTTTGTTCATTTCAATATTAAACAACAAAAATGACATTTTGTTTGAAAAGCTTCCAACCAACTGTCTCAAAATTCAAATCAACAAAACCAAAATTAATATATCAAATAGTGAAAAAAATTCCTACATTTGTTGTTGAGTGCTCAGAAAAAAATGTGTTTAATTAAATGGAAAATTGAACAAAATATTACAAAATTAATCATAACATAGAAAATAATTTTTAAAATCAGTATTCTCGGGATTCCAGACTTTCCCGACAAAAAATCACAAATTCCGTATATTTGCTAGATTTTTTGCGGGTTGTGACAAATTCCAGGCAGTTCAAATCCAGAAGGGGTAGTTAGTTTTTTTTTTATTTAGAATAATGGAATGTCATCAATTGAATAAATTGACTACAGGTTTTGCACATTTTTCGATAATTTATTATTCTAGCAAAAAAAAAAAAAAAACTGTCATTCTGCGGTTGATTTTTTATTCACTTTGTCAATTTTCTTCTTTTTCTTCCTTCTTTCAAAGATCGACACGAGCTTCTGCTTATTCTTCTTCTTCATCCTGGTGTATAATAGAGTCGCCCAGTTATACGTGGTATTTTGAGTTAAAGAGTATATTTATAATAAATGTAGCGAAAACGGATAATCCTTGCACTCGCACAAAACCAAGACGCCTTCCGGGAGAAGGCGGTCTTGATTTTTTTTTTTATTCCGGACGAAATCGATACTAAAGAGTTGGGGATTCGTTTCAAAATCTTCAGTTCTCAAGAGGAGAAAAGGAGGGTAGGGGGATCAAACTTAAGTAACTAGGCATCACTTTTTTATGCGATCTGTCTTGATGTTTTTTTTTTTCGAATCAGAACAACATTCTGTGTAGCGGTACGCCGAGGATACGGTTGAGGGAGGGGTTGTTTTGTTTTCAAATTGGGGGGTATTTTTTATGCTTTACTCCAATTATTGTATGTTGATTATTATTTGATCTCACAAACACACACGCGTCACACGTAGATTAAATAATTGATTGCCGCAGCTTCGATGCCGTCTCGTGTGAATGTATGTATGTATGTATGTACGTGTGCGTCGATTCGTAGACGGAGCAGAACAATCACAAAAAGGTTAATACAAGAAGCTTAACACACCCATCGCGACGAACGTAACAACTGGCAGTATAATGTTGTTGTCGTGTTTCGTTAGCATGAAAGAACCATTGTAGTTGTAGGATTGCACAAACAGCGTCTTCGTCGTCGTCGTCGTATGTCGTCACAACTTGTACATGACGTTCCGGTCGTTGGCGTCGCTTCCCCCGCGGCTGCCACCGCCATTGTTATTGATGTGGTCGTTGGAGGTCGAGTCGGCGCGATAGCTTTTAATGGTGTACTCGTAGATATGGTTGGTGCTGAATCTGGTCGAGGCTTGACCGTTTCGGACGGAACGTCCGCCATCGCTCGCCGTCGTCTGCCCATCGCTAGTCGTCACCCCACTCGAACTGTAATGGATGGTTCCGAACGGTGGCTGGGAGTTCGTCGCAGCTCGGAAGCATCGAACCGCCGAGCAGATGATCGAGCACCAGCGCCACGATTGGGCCGGATTGCCTCCACCACAGCCCGTCGAAGACGACGACCCCGACGAAGTGGTCACAATTTGTTGCCTTACCTTTGGCAGCAGCTTTGACCTGGTCGATTTCCCGTTATTATTCCTCCGATCGCTCGTAATTCGTTCGTTGATTCCGTCGTCACACTGTTCCAGACTGGCATCGCTTCCGCTGCTTCCACAGCCACTGTCGTGCGCGGTGAATGGTCCATTGTACCCTCCGTCGTTGTTGTTGTCGATGGCGACGGCCGGCGTGATGATCAGCAGCTGGCTAAACTTTTTCCCCGTCGAAACGCGAACCGCCGTCGCTTTGGCCATCGTCGAACGTGTCGTCGAGCGGATTCGCGTGAAACTAGACGTGGCGGTGGTGTGCACCGCGGCCAAGTTGCTGCTGCCCGCCGAAATGCCCCCGATTGCCGATGCTCCTCCGTTGTTGCTCAAACCGCCGACGCCGCCGCTTCCCGGGACCGTTGCCGAAAGAATGTTGTTGTTCTGACCGATGTTGGTGACTGCGGAGATTGTCCATCATCTCGCTGGTTCCTCCGAGCTGGCGCAGTCGTCCGGCTTGACGATCTGGTACGTAATCAGATACTCGGGGTAGGCCTGCAAGGGTTTAGATGATTAAGGTTCTGAATGGTATCATTCCAGGTCGACCATTCGGCAGCAAGCATTTTAGAAAAATATTGAAATCTTGATTTAAAATTATAGTTTTTAAAAATTAAAAAGGCTTAAAAAATCAAAATTTTAAGATCTCTAAATAAAAAAATAAAAATTACGAAAATTTCAAATAATCCAAAAATTTCAATTATCTAGTTTCAAAATTTAAAATAAATAACAAATTTCAAAATTAAAGAAAACAATAATTTTAAAATTCAATAATTTTATTACATTTAACGGCACAAAATTTTTAAAATTCCATTTTTTTTCACTGACGTGAAATTTCAAAAGTTTGTAGTATTTTTTTAATTTCTAAAATTTGAACGAAATTTTCTAAATTAAAAAAAAAATGATCATTGAAATTAAAAACATTAAATTTAAACAGTTCTGGAAATTTGGAACAATTAAGAAATTTCAAAAACATATAAAGTTCAAAATGTGTAAACATTATAAAATCGAAAGAAAAAGAAAAATCAAAATTATAATACCACTAAAATTAAAAAATTGACCTGAATATAAAAAAGCCATTTCCATAATTAAATAAAACCATAGTTTTGAAATTCAATTACTTTGTTATAATTAATGGCTGAAAATTTTTAAAATTCTACAATTCGAACATTGGCCAATGTGAGTTTATAAACAAGAAACGTCACTGACGTGAAAACAAAAATAAATATTTCTTTAAATTTCTAGTAAAAAAATTAAAAATTTCAGCATTTTCTAAATTAAAAAAAAGCTATATTAAAAATGATTTATAAAAACAAATTTGAACAGTTTTAAAAATGTTAAATGTTTATTTAATTCAACAAAAAAATAAAAACATTAAATTTAAACAGTTTATTTATTCAACAAAAAAAAACCAAAAGTTTTAAAAAATTAATAAAAATAAAAGTTTAAAAAATCGAAATTATAGGAGCTTAAAAAACTCAAAAATATAAAAAGTACAAATTTGTAAATTTTAAAAAATTAAATTTTAAAATTCTATAATTCAAGCAAAAGAATTTTAATGGGCCAATGTGAAGTTGTAAACAAAATATTTCACTAACGTAAAATCTCTAAAGTTATTTGTTTGAGTTTGTGTTAAATTTCTAAAATAAAAAAAAATATCAAAATTTCAAGTTTCAAAATAAACATATATGAGCTTTAAAATTAAAAAATATCAAATTTCATCAGTTCCAAAATTTTGAACAATTAAAAAATTTCAAAAAAATTATTTTTGTAAGGCTGGTACAAATTTTATTTAAGGTCTCCCCCGAAAAATCAGGGGGCAAAAAAATATTTTTTCAAAAAACTTCAATATTTTTATGAAAATTTAAGTGCAATTAGTTAAAATCAATTTAAAATGAATTTCCCTGCGTTTAGAATCATTTTAAGCATGTTTGGGTTGATTTAAAAATCTTTTGAATTGTTGAAAATTTTCGATGTCTACTATCGCTAAAGTTTTTTTTTCGCTAAAATTTTTGTTTTCGTCAAATTTTACATTTTTTGGAAACTTTTGTTGCAAAACAACTGAACTAGTGTAAAATACATTTTAAAACACTTTTTCCATTCAAATGTTGAAACTCCGACTCCGGCCAGAGCCGAGGGACAAAAACTTTTAAAAATATTTGCATCGGCCTAATCGAGTTAAAGATTTTAAAAATTTCAAAAATAAAATGAAGCGTAAGAGTTTAAACAAATCAATTTAGAAAATGTCAAACAATTCAAAAAATATGTTTTTAGGCATTATAAATTTGAATTTTTTTTAATTTAATTGGTCAAAAATTTAAAAAAATAAAAATTCAAGCAAATCAATGTGAATTAGCCAATATGAGTTTTTATACAAAGAATGTTTCCAGTAAACATAACCTAACGTGAGCAGGATTGTCCCATTTACATTATTTTACTTGAATTCATTTAAATTCAATAGTTCAAAAATACAAAAATATTTAAAACCTGAAATTTTATTTTTTTGAAGCTTCAAAAGCTTCAATTTTTGAATTTTTATATCTTTTAATCATAGAAGTTTAAAGTTATTAATTCTTTGATTTTGTGGTCTTTTGACTTATTGGGTTTTTAAATGTTTAGATGTTTAATTTTTGAATCTGTATTTTTTTTTTGAATTTCTTAAATTGCGATGTTTAAAGGTTTTGGAATTATATTTATTTTCTAATAATGCGCTTGTTTAGGAGAATCATAATCATTTAGATTTGCATTTGATGCAAAAGTCATAGACTTGTTTTTTGTTTAAGATAACCCAATTCAAGATTATTTTTTTCTAAAACGTTTTATGCGCCATGAGTTTTTTTATGTTGATAGGATGTTTTGTACAAACAGCAAATTTTCAAAGGTATTTTATAATCGGTTTGGTGGGATAAATAAAATAATTTCCTTTTTTTAAATTAATTTCAGGCATTACACCCAATTTTTATGTTTTTCAGACATAAATATGCAATTTTTGGGATTTGATTTTAATTTGAATATTTTCAAAGAGTTTTTCTAAATACATAAACATATATTTAAAATTTGCCGAAACTTAAATTTAAAAAAAATACATGAAAGGTTTTATTTTATTTTAACCCTTTACTGCCCAATTTTTTGCATTTATCTTGTTCATTTATCTTGTTTAGCTTATGTTTGTTTTTGATAGTATTTGGCCTATTCTACCATACCTATTGTAACATTTTGCCTATCTATTTTTTCATGTTTTTAAGTCACTTTTTTAAATTTTTTGCTTGTTTTTCACATTTTTCGCTATAAAAAAGCACCATTATCATTTAAATTGTAAAAAACTGCGTAGAGGCTTAGTCTGGGACACTAGAAAATTACTGCATTCATGTTTTTACTTAAAATATAGAAAATGTTAGTAAAAAAACACAGCCAAAGTTGACCCGTAAAAAGCAAAGCTTCCAATCCATAAATTTTCTAAAATTTTAAGAGAATTGTTTTCTTCTTTCCGATGTTTTTTAAAGATAAAAATGGATTGAAAAAATGATTTTTGGGGGGTTGTAGAGGGTTAACGGTTATTCTTGTACCTCGAGTCGAAAAATATGTCCAAACTTACCTGTTCACCACGATAGACCACGTACTCCGGGAAGTGCAATCCCCCGGCCGAGGGCCGTCCGATGACGGAGTGATGTCCGGGCGGGGCGTGCGCCATCTTCATTGCACTAAACTGCAGGAACGATTTACCGAGGGCCACCCGACAGAGCAGTAGTTGTCTGCAAAATTTAATTGTTTTTGTTTTGGCTTCTTAGATGAATTCTAAAACGCTCACCTGTGACACTGATAGCACGACTTGTCTTTGTGCGCCGGGCAACCGATGCCGCCGCCGATTCCGTACACGTACTGGTTCGACTTGGAGCTGTGCTCGGCAAAGTAGATCCCGGCGCCGAACATGCCGCCGATGTACGCGTGCCGCTCGTCGAAGCCCTTCTGCACGATCGCGTTGATGAATGGCGACCCGTGGAACAGCATCCGTTCGCTGGCCTGGTGGCCGTTCTCCTCGGAGATTTCCTTCCGCCGGTGCACGTACCGCTCCCACAGCTTGCGGTTCTGGACTTTTTGGACCTAGAAGGACAGGGGGGAACCCGTAACGGAGTGATTCGAGAGAGAGAGAGAGAGAGAGAGAGATTGCACGAAACTCACCCTGACAATGTTGTATCGAGTGAAGTAACCACCAGAGTGGCCGTTGTCGCGGTGCTCTCGTATCGTCGCCTGCATCTCTTCCTCCACGGCAAGAAACTCCTTGTCGTCGGGAAGCAGATCAACCAGCAGAGTGCCCGGGTTTGGTGTCAGTCCCAGACCTGAAACGAATCAATGGTATTGAAGGCTGACTTCGGACGGAGAATTGTTGTCTTACCTGTGGTGGCCCGCAGCGTCGCAATTCCCTTCAGGATCTTGTGCCGGAAGCCGTACGCCGACACGCCCACCTGTTTCAGATCCTCGTGGCCCATTTCGGCCAGAATGTCCATCGTGATCTGCTCGCGCTCCAGCAGCTCAATCAAATGCTCCAACTGTAGACTAGTGAGGAAGGCGGACACGGACGACTCGACCGAGACCACCTGCTGCAGCTTGTCGTCGTCGTGCACGACGACTCCGTCGACGCTCGACTCGGCGCCCTGCGCCGGACTAAGACAGCTACGCACCGGGAGCTGCAACAAACAATCAATGTTACTTCAGAAATTCAACTCGAACTCATTAAAACAATTCGTCCCACCTGCGGAACTGGAACCGACAGGGTCATGGAGGCGCCCGTTGGCAACGTGACGGTCTCCGTCGTCGGAGAGCACGTGGTCGCCATCACGCCACCACCGGTTCCCAACGACGCAGTGGTGCCACTGGCCGTGGCAGAAGCCTGCGAAGCTACCATGGCGTCCTGCAGCAAGCACTTGACGTCCTCAGCGGTCGCCAGATCCAGACTCGTTTGTCCTTCCTGGTTCTTCATGAACGGGTCGGCACCGTGGGCGAGCTGCGTACAAAGTTAAAATTTCAACTCATGAACTTCAATTGATTCTACCAGAAACTTACAAGCAGCGAGCACAGCTGAGTCCGTCCCTTCTGGGCCGCCTCGTGCAACGGCGTGTAGCCCCACTTGTCGGTGGCGTTCACCACCGTGTTGTGCTTGATCAGCAGCGCCGCAATGTCCAGATGGCCGTACGACGAAGCGTTGTGCAGCGGGATCAATCCTCCCTTGTCCTGTGCGTTCACGTCGGCACCGTGCTCCAGCAGGTATTCCGCCACTTCCAAGTTATTATAGCCAGCTAGAAACAAAAAAATTGACCACCCATCAGTCCCCGTCAAAATTACACCTTCTTACTAACATCTTACCCGCTAAATGCAGCGGCGTCGAGTTGCGACCCTGCGCGTCCCGGCAGTTGATGTTGTCGGCGGACACGAGCCGCTGGACGCGCGCCAGGTTGCCCTTCTTGGCGGCGTCCAGCAGGGCGGCGTTGCCCCGCAGCAGGTCGGCCACGTCCTGGTCGCCCTCGCGCACCAAATCCAGCGGCGTCGCGCCGTCCCGGTTCTTCTTCGTGACGTCGGCGCCGTGCTGCGTGGGAGAAGAAAGTAGATAGATTTAGGGTACATGGTGTCGAGTCTAGTTCCAATAAAAAAAATACTGACTTTTTTTTGATAACTTCACATGACTCTTTTTTTCAGAGGTCTTTTGTTATAACAGTTAAATTGATAGCGATTTTTCACGTTCTTAAAAATTACTAAAATTAAAAATTTCTTTATTTAATAATTTCTAAAATTGAAGAAAATCAGAAAGGCGTTAGAAAAAAAATCTAAACATACAAACTTAATTTATTTTTACCGAATTCGACAGTTGAAATACCGGTAAAGTTTAGATCGGTAAATCATCTGTCAAAATGAACAGAATTTTACCGAAAATCAATAGCATGATGAACAATAATGAACTTCATTACCGAATTCCGTTAAGTTTTTACCAATTTTGGTAATTTCAAATTTCCTGAAATGTTCAGCAGTTGAAAATTTGCTAAAATGTACCGATTTCGGTAAAAAATTTAATTTTGTAGGGCAAAACAAATTCTATGTTTTTGTTCACCCACTTTTAAAAAATTCTTCAAAAATCAGGAGGCGAAAACATTTTACAAAAGTTTAAATGTTCATTCGAAAGTCTTATATAATCGAGTGCAGGCTTGGCTTGAAATTTAGCTTTAATTTTTTTTTTAGACGTCATTTGTTGCAAATATTTTTCAAGGTTTGTGTTGTACCTCCCTTCAAAATCGGCCCGAAAATTCTGGGGCCAAAAAACATACCTATTTTTTCAAAAAAAAAATCAGAATTTTAATGGAAATAAGACGTCAGAATTTTAATGGAAATAAGACGTCTGATCGGCTGAAAACATTTTGAGATGCATTTTCTAGCATAAATTATCATATTGTGCATGTATGGGCTCGTTTAAAAATGTTTTTTTTTTTCAATTTTTGCGAATTTCCAATGTACAGTACTCCAAAAAGTTTTTTTTTCGGGGAAAAAAGCATTTCCGTCAATGTTTGAAACACTTTTTCAATAATTTTTATTTTAATCCCCCCCCCCCTCCCCCAGTCGATATAAACTCACCCCCCCCCCCCTCCACCCAAATCTCCTTTCCTCTTTAAAATTGGTCAAAAAACCAGAGGGCAATTCGAAAAATATTTGGATTTTTAGATTTTTTAATACATAGTTTGGTTAAGTAAATAATTATAAATTTCCTTTTTTTGATTTTTAGAATTTTTGATTTTTTAAATGTATATATTTTTTTAAGGCCGTTGCAAATATTTTTTATGTTTATGTGAAATTGTTGAATCGAGTTCTTTAAGATTACTAAATGCATTTTTTCAATATTTTCATATAAATTAATTTTAGAATTTTTAGATCCATGGATTTTTAAAAATTATAATATTTTTTTCAAGTTTTTTGGAAATCAACATTTTAGAATTTTTGAATTTAAAAAATTTGAATGTTTTTAATATTTTTATTTTTAAATTCTGAATTTCCACAATTTTTAATTTTTCTGATTTTTTGAGCTTTTGGAGTTTTTGAATCGAGATCTTTTAGATTACCAAATGCATTTTTTTTTCAATATTTTAATAATAATGAATTTTAGAATTTTTAGATCTTTAAAAATTCTAATATTTTTTGTATTCTAAAAAATCAACATTTTTGAAATTTTAAGTTATAAAATTTTTAATTTTTTAAATATTTTAATTTTTTAAATTCTGAATTTTTACAATTTTTTATTATTCTGACCTTTTTTCAATCTGAGGCTTTCGGAATTTTCAAATCGAGATCTTTTCAAATGCATTTTTTAATATTGATTTTGTTTGAAAATCATTTTTTTATTATTTGAATTTTGAAAAATTATAATAGTTTTTTATGAATTCTAGAAAATTCGAAATTTAAGATATTTAAATTTTTGAAATACATATTTTCATTTTTCAATTCCGAATTTTAAGGCAACTATACCCTTTCCCGACTATTTCTATTATTCAGCACTTTGATAGTGAATTACAGCTTTCATGGCGTGTTTTTGACAGTTCCAAAGTTATAAATAGCTCAAATAAAAGTGAGCAAGCAACTCTCCATTGTTAATACATCTGAAAATGTTGATTTAATTGCCAAAAACGGCAAAAGTGATGAGAATTGGTCGAACGACTTAGAGTGATTAAAATGGGTATATTTCCCCTAACTATTTTTATTTCTTAATTTTTTTCCAATTCGAGGCTTTCGATATTTTTGAATGTAATTGCTTTAGATTACCAAATGCATTTTTTTTAAATATTTCATCAAAGCCATTTTCTAAATGTCCTTTGCGATAATGAATAAATATATTTTGGATCAAGAATAAAACTTCACACATAAAGTGTTCAATTTTCCAGTGAGATTTTTTTTTTGTTTGGAGTTTCAAAAAAACTCTTGCTTACTCCACACCATGTAACAGCTACGAGAAGAAACTCACCTTGATCAGCAGCTTTACGATTTCGGTTTTGCCCTTGGCGGCCGCCTCGTGCAGCGGCGTAAACTTCCACAAATCGGCCACGTTCACGTTGGCACCGTGCTTCACCAGCAGCTCCGTAACCTCGTAGTGACCATAGGAACAGGCATTGTGCAGCGGCACCAGACCGCCCTTGTCCGAGGCGTGCACCTCGGCTCCGTGCTCCAGCAGAAATTCGACCACCGGAACGCGGTTGTACCCGGCGGCAAAATGCAACGGAGTGGAATGTCGTCCGTCCAGATCGCGGCAGTTGACCGTTATCGGGTTGGAGATTATTATCCGCCTGACGGTGTCCAAATCGCCGGCCTTGGCCGCCTCCAGCAGTTGGCACTCGAGATCGACCGTGTCCGAGGGTGGATCCTGCAGGATCTTCAGTACGTTCTCCGTGGCCAGCTGGGCCGCGGTGTAACCCTGGAGGGACACTATGCTGGTGTCAATGTTGTACGAGAGCAACAGTCGACAGGCCTGGATGTTGTCCTCGCGTGCGCACCGATGCAGTGCCGTTTGACCGAGCCCGTCCAACGAGTCCACCTTGGCACCGTGACGCAACAGCACGTCCATAATCTCGTAGTGCGAGTTGTCCGCCGAGATGTGCAGCGGCGTCAGAAAGTCTTTATTCTTCTCGTTCAGCAGGGCACCCTTGCGAATGAGCACCTCGAGCACCTGCTTGCGCTTCGGATAGACGGACTGGGCCACGGCATGCAGCGCCGTGTCCGCACTGTACGGATGCACAAAGTTGACCGTTTCTGCCGTGAGGTGCTTTTTCAGCCGCTGGATGTCCGCCTGACGGCACGCGTCCAGCACGCAGTGGCCCTTGTATTCATCTGGAAGAGATAAGAGAAGGAATCCGTGTTAGAACATCGTGACAATGCACCCCTCAAAGTGCTCAACTTACAAGTGATCTTCTCCTGCAGCTCCCGCGTCGGCGCCGAGTCGATGGCCGACTTGTTATGGCAGTTGAGTAGCGTGGGGTCGGCGCCCTCGGCCAGCAGCAGACTGCACACTTCGACCCGTGACTTGGACGCGGCCTCGTGCAGCGGCGTAAACGCCCACAGGTCGTTGGCGTTGACGTTGCCACCGTGCTTGATGAGCAGTTCGGTCACCTCAAAGTGACCGTAGGAACAGGCATTGTGCAGCGGCACCAGGCCACCCTTGTCCTTGGCGTGCACGTCCGCTCCGTGCTGGAGCAAGATCTGCACCACCCGGATCCGGTTATATCCGGCCGCCAGGTGCAACGGAGTAGACTTCCGTCCATCACTCGCGTGGCAGTTCACGTTCAACGGAGTCAACAGCTCCAACAGCCGCTCCTCCGACCCCGATCGCGCTGCCTCCAGCAGTTCGTCCTTCCTGTACTCCCCCGTCAGCACCGGTCTCGTGCACGTGTCCGCCAAATCCAGCGGAATCTTGTTCTCCGAGTTGCGTATGTTGGGATCCGCTCCGTGCTGCAACAGTGCAATACAAACGTCCACCTTGCCCTTGCTGGCGGCCTCGTGCAACGGCGTATAGTTCCAGTTGTCGCGCGTGTTCGGATTGGCCCCGGCCTCCAGCAGCAAACGCACGACGTCCGCGTGGCCAAACGAGCACGCATTGTGCAACGGATGCAGACCGCCGTCGTCGCGGGCCTGAATTGAGGCACCGTTCGCCAGCAGGAACTCGACCACATCGCGCCGGCCGTAACCTATAAACGAAGAAAATGGTTTTTAAAAGAGTGATAAGTTAATTGCTGCAATTTCCAACGTGATATAATCGCACCATCAACAACGAGTTTGAGTCGAAGAGTGCAAAGTTTTAGACAATTTCAAAACCCAATTGTGGTGGCCAAGTCAGCACTTTACCACACCCGTTCCAATCAGGGTGCCGTATATAAATAATTCAATAAAGTTCGATTCCTTCTAAACCGCCGTCGTGAACAGCAGCAGAAATCCAATTTGCGATGCAAAACAATCCGTTGTTGTTTGATAATCCCTGCTGCGGTATCGCAAACCACTGCGCCCAGCTGATACATGGTGTTCAATATTAGCAAAAAAATATTTGATTATTTTCTTGAAACGGTTTTAGGTTGATAATTGGCGAAACTATAGACAGACAACTTCTATTATTTGACTCACGGAAATATTAAGGTGGTAAGGAGAACATTGTAGTTAGCGTTGCCGACCTACGATAATGTCATCGCCAAGAACGATATGGCAATTAATTACGATACTTCATTAATATCAATTGTATGAGCGTATCTAATTCAAAAAATATCCCTAAGTAATTAGTAAGGTAATATTTATTTAATATTTATTGGATGCTGACATAGATAGTAGAAAACCCCCTTAATTTTCAATTTTGTATTGACGATTTCTTGAAAGCAGTCAATTGAGTCTATATCCCATAATTAATCTTAAAAAATGAATATCATGCGAAATTTTATCGACAATTTTCAGAATTTTCAGATACGGTACAATTTATTAAAATTTCACAACAGTACTTTTCGGGTGCAAAGCTTTTTCTTACAACTGAGTAGTTCTCTGGATTTTCGCAAATTATTTTCCGGTTTTTAAATTACTCAAAACCAATACGTAAATATATGAAAATCTAAAGATTGGATATTTAGAACACGTATTTTTTATTTTCTTTTTTTATTTACCGATTTTTGATAAAGTCAAACGTATTGGAGTTATAGTCACCTTGAGGTTAAGAAATTTTATATTTTTTAGATTTTTGAAATACTATATGAAGAAGCCACCCTTTAAAAAATAATTTGGGAAAACTGAAAATGCCATACAATTTTCTCTCTAAGACTTTGAAATTCGAACAATTAGTTTCTATGATACAGCCTCACAACGAATCGATGAAGTAGAGTTTTTCCAAATGTCACCTAATTACCCTGTAATTATTAACTGACGATATCTCGAAAACTATTGGTTCGATTATCATTATTATCACAAAAACAATTGTGATTTTTTCAGGTTTTATCAATAAAATATTTTTTTGGAGGTGGTTTTCTTTCAAGAATTGTTTAACCCTCTGCTGCCCAATTTTGTTTTCATTTTTTTTATTTTTCCCGTGTTCAGGAGGTCATTTTGAGCAACTGTTGTTCTACGAAAAACATGACTTCTCTTGTTTTATGTTTTTCTTGTTTTATTTTTAGTATTTTAATTTGCATTTATCTTGTTTAGTTTATATTTCATTTTCGTAGTATTTGGCCTATTCTACCACCTCCCATCATTACATTTTGCCTATCTAATGTTTTATGTTTTTACAGTCACTTTTTCAATGTTTTGGTTGTTTTTTCACACTTTCTGTTATAGAAAGGCACCATTATCATTTAAATTGTAAAACAATGCATAGAGGCTTAGGCTTAGTTCTTTTACAAAACACTGTCAAAGTTGTAAAAAAAAAAATGGTTTTTAAAACATTGGCAAAGTCACATAAAACAAGTAAATCTTCCAACTTTAAAACTTTCTAAAATTATAGTTCTTCTTTCCACTGCTTTTTAAAGATAAAAATTTGGTTGATAATGGACTTTGTAGAGGGTTAAAGTGCAAAAAAACCGTTAACCCTCTATTCCCGTGTTTAGGAGGCCATTTTGAGCAACCTTTGTTCTACGAAAAACTTTACTTCTCTTGTTTTATGTTTTTCATGTTTTATTTTTAGTATTTTAATTCGCATTTATCTTGTTTAGTTAATGTTTGTTTTTCGTTTTCGTTTTCGTTTTACGGAGCAAGGTGGGGGACGCGGCCTCAAGTCAGTCCAAGTCCGGTTTCTTGTGGAAAAAAGGGTAGTGGCCGAACTAGTATTGCATACCAAATGAACACCACCGGAAGATATAGGGGATCGGGAGGGGGGAGGTGGAAGAAAATTAGTGTAGGTGTGAGTAGTAAGAACTTGGATGATTTGAGCAGTTACGGTAATCTAAGTTTAACACTGAATAAAGAAAATCTGAAATTGTGATTCAAAGTAAGAAGGCCCGGAATAAATTAAATTATTAGTTAATTAAATAAGAAAATGTAACTAATCGGAGATCTATACAAAAGAAACCTATGATGTATTCCAAATTTAAAGGAAATAAAAATACTAGAGAAAAAAGATGAAAACTAACTGCCGACCTGTCACGTCCGTCAATAGTCTTGTCGTACATTACAACTAGAAACAGATCTGCCAATGAAATGTTACACTTCGTTCAAATCAACTAATCATTTAAGTCCAATTATTCATCTACGGAAAACTATCTAACTTTAATCAACAACCTAAACTAAACTGTCTGAAAGTAAATTTAATCTCAAATCCCCGAATGTTTTATTATAACGCCAAATAAGGTAAAGGATCTTGTTTTTAAACCAGTTTTGCCGCTTCCAAAAACCAATAAACATAAATGAACAGTTCATAAGTTGAACACTAGTAATTAAGACGACTATTTCATGCCATTCATTTCATTAGGGCCTAGAGTTTTGCAAACAAGAGTGCATCTCTATTATACCTTATGTAAACTGTCATTTGAGTGAAGGAGACACACTCCTGTTCACAAAACCCATGCGCCCTTTTGAAATGTTAGGCATTTGATCGTCAAGGCTCCAGTAGACCCTCGATTCGCAACAATGGTCGATACAACCATAATCCGAAAACCGTTAGTTCAACAGATTAACGAATTTTGTCCGATATCATCGCACTATTGATTGACCGAGACTCTATGGAAATTTTGACATATCAAAATGCTACGTAATAATATTTTTTTTAAAATAAATTTCAAAATCTATTCTATCCTACAATGCCTAGAAGAGGCCTCTGTTTCTGTTGTGAGTAAGCGCTGGTTTCAGAGTTCATTTTTCAATTTAAAAGGGTTGGGAGACGACTAATTTGCTTCATGAACTCCTACTCGGCCTTGGGACCACCTCTTAAGACACTGATGGCTCCTAGCTAGGAATTAAACCTAGACACAGCGTCGAGGCCCGCTTCGCATGGCAAAAATGTTGGCTGGGGGGAAGTGATATTATCACGAAATTTTATTTTAAAGCCAACATTGCTAACGGCGTCGAGGTCCTTACTCATGCCCAAGGTTTAGTTAATGTTTGTTTTTGGTAGTATTTTGCCTTTTCTTCCACCTCCTATCATTACAATTTGCCTATCTTATTTTTTCATGTTTTTACAGTCACTTTTCCAATTTTTTGCTTGTTTTTCACATTTCTGCTACAGAATGGCACCATTATCATTTAAATTGTAAAAAAATGCGTAGAAGTATAGCCTAGGACACTAGAAAAATTACTGCATACTTCTTTTTACTTAAAACATAGGGCATGTTAGTAAAAAACACAGCCAAAGTTGACCACTAAAAAATTACAAAATCACATAAAACAAGTAAAACTTCCAACCCATAAATTTTATGAAATTTTAAGAGTTCTTCTTTACAGTGCATTTTAAAGATCAAAAATTGGTTGAAAAATGGATTTTTGATATCTTAGACTTAGAAAACATCAATTTTCCTGTTTTTAAACCTTTGCATTGCAATATCTCAGCAACTAAAGGTCGTATCAACTAAGTCCGAATAAGCAAAAAATAGAGAATTTTCTCAGCTTTTAATTTTTTTTTAAAGTGGGCAAAATGTGCATTAAAAAAATTAAAAACTTCGACTATTTTCAAAAAAGTCACCTAAATATGGATTTAACTTGAAAACGGTGCACTTTATCAAAATTTCACTAAAGTACTTTTGGATTGCAAATTTGATTTTACATCGAAAAATGAAGTTGAAAAATTTGTGCGACCAAAATATCGATTTTTTTTTTTAAACAGTATTGATCAAAAAATTCATAACTCGGTCAATGATTTTTTGCACAACCTGGAAATTTCTGAAACGTTGGCAATTCATGTCTTCTAAAACATAAAAAGTTAAATAAAAAAATCACCAAATTTTTTTACCGTGTATTATTTATTTTCCAGTGTAGTCCGTATCCATACCTACAACTTTGCCGAAGAAACCAAATCGATCAAAAGATTCCTTCAAAAGATACAGATTTTTGAATTTTCACATATCAATATGGCTTCTTTGGGCATATCGAAGGCACCAAAAAAGTTTCAGTCGGATTAAAAAATACAAAAAAAACGAATGACCGAAATCCTAGAGAACTGCTCACTTGTAATATTACCATGATTTTTTTTCTGTGCATACTTTGTTGCAATTCCGAAAAACACAATTTGAACAGAATTATAGGATAAATGTCCATGCATTGAGTCAATGGATAGTTCAAATAAAAAAAATGTTGAAAAGTACAATTTTTCCTAACAAGTGCTGAAAAGTAGAACTTTCCAGCATTTATTTCGAAAAGGGTCTATGTTATCTTTTCAAATAGTGCCATGTAGATAGGCTTTGCGAGAGACTAATAATAATTTGAAGTTTCAAGAATCGCATGCATATTAGCGTGGCTCACGGATATATGAAAAAGACAAAAGTGTTCAATTTCGAACGCCTCGACCGAAATTTTGTAGCATTATAACCGCAGAAGCTAGCCTGAAATTTTGAGCGCATTTTGTTAATGTTTAGTTGTTCCACTCTTAATCTGAAGTTATAAAGAAATTTCAATAAATTTAATTTATTTATTTTCAACTTTTTAACTCTTCTTCGAGAAAGTTTTCCTATGCTGTATGATTTTTTTCAGAATAGAGGTCTCTCATAGGTTTTGATCCGGGGAACAACTTTGTAGAACATCGCAAAGCGCTAGGAATTAATCCCGGAAAGATACAGACAATTTTTTATAGAACGTTGAATTTTGTTTACGTACTCCAAAAAATATCCTGTATCTTTTCGGGATCAATTACTAGCGCTTTGCGATGTTCTACAAAGTTGTTCCCCGGATCAAAAACTATAAGAAACCTGAGAATAGGAAATTTTGATTGGGTTTTGGGAAACTTTCTCTATGAAGAGGTTAAAAGTGAAAATTTGCCATAGTAAATTTTTAGAAGTTCCATACTAACTTCAGGTCAATGGTGGAAGTACTAAACCTAAACCAAATACGCTCAAAATTTCAGGTTATGTTCTGGGGCCATATTGCTACAAAATTCCGGTCGAGGCGTTCGAAATTGAACACTTTTGTCTTTTTCATATATCCGTGAGCCACGCTAATGCATATGCCTCGGGATTCCAAGAATCCGTTGGGTTGAACGGTCGAGTTGGTTTTGTTAATCATCAGATTGCGTCATTGATCGAAACAAAACGTCAATAAGCCGCCACCATGAAGTTGGGTGGCCCCGAGAACAACCTTTTACTATCACGAACAGCTGGCTGAAGATTGTTGGCTTCAGAAGCAACGAGATCGATAACGCCCTACTGTTGGCCCAGCTGTGTGATATCCAAACAACTCCAACCAGCAAATCTTTCATATAACACCCCGTAACATTGTGCCTGATGCTTAATGATATTGCTGGCGAGGTCTCACCGCGTGGAGTTGAGTCGGCTGGTTATGATGATGGTCGGCCGCGGTTCGGTTAAGCCATGGGCCTCTTGCACTCTATACCGTGAACTACCCTGCTCGTTGTAATAAAAGTAGGTACCAGCCCAGTGCAGTGAGTTGGGCTGTCTTAGTCGTGTGGAACGTGACCTGCTTTTGCTTCTTTTTCTCCAAACAACAAGGCGCTGTGATGTGCGGTTTGTTTTGGTGCACTCGATACAGAAACAACCTCGGCCAGCTTAGTTCCACGTGGTGGATAGGTGATGGGGGTGTGTGATTACATTAAAACCAAAACCATGCACTAAAATTTAAGCAATAAGTGTCTACCACAAGCAGTCGCAGACATTTGGAGCATTATAGTTATTTTGCCGAGTTGTGGAGTTGATGGCATCAAAATGGAAAACTCTAACATTATTACAAAATGCAATAGCTGCTGATTGAATCACTGTTTTGTTTGAATTCAGTTTTATTTCATATTATAATTTCAGATCAGAACTTTTAGTTGAGACTAGCTGTTTTGCTTTCCCTGTGTAAAAAACTTTGAAATCTACCCTAATTAGACTTCCTAGACCAACCTTCACGTAAATATATCGACAAAAAAAAACAAAAACTGAACAAAATTTGACGAACAAACATCCAGATCTTTTTTTCAGACAAGAACAATATATTATTGAGTGTCCAATAGGGTGACAATAAAAAAACAACATCAGAGATACCTTTAGACTCAATTCCGTAGGCAAAAATAAGTAACTATGCCTATTTTGAGCAAAATCGGTTAAGGTGGCATGGTGGCGGCTTATTGATCGATGAAGTTGTTGAAAAAGAATAATTTCATGCAAAAACGTCTTCTTTAAATCGCTAATAACTCGTCAGGGTTAACTCGGATTGATTTGTGGTCTTTGACAAAGATGTTTATTGGCCACCCTGTAAACATCTTTATCAAAGACCAAGTCAGAAAAGTTTGGGAAAAGTCGGGAATTCGCCAAAATCCGCCGAAAATCGGGAAAAGTCGGAAATTTATGTTTTTTTATCAAAGAATCGGGAAAAGTTGGGAATTCCAAGCATTCTTATTTAAAATTATTTTTTAACTCTTGAATAAATTTGTAATATTTTGTACCATTTTCAAATGAAATTCATCCAATTCTACTTTAGTAACATACTTTAAATTTAAGGTTTTCACCATTTCAATATATTTGAGTTTGGAAAAAGCTGTTTTAGTCATTCAAAATCTTAATAAATATCGGATGCCTTTTACACAGAATTTCACAATATTTATTATGAATCAAATGATCGCTATTAATTTTTGTTTATCAAACAAGACGCAAGGTAATGAAAAACTTATATAAAAATAGAGCCTAATGGCCAGCTTAGAGTTATAATTCTATTTCATTTTGTCACAAAGATTGAATAGGGTAATTCTCTACCAACTCACACGAAATCGGGAAAAGTTGCCCCGACCCCTCTTCGATTTGCGTGAAACTTTGTCTTAAGGGGTAACTTTTGTCCCTGATCACGAATCCGAGGTCCGTTTTTTGATATCTCGTGACGGAGGGGCGGTACGACCCTTCCATTTTTGAACATGCGAAAAAGAGGTGTTTTTCAACAATTTGCAGCCTGAAACGGTGATGAGATAGAAATTTGGTGTCAAAGGGACTTTTATGTAAAATTAGACGCCCGATTTGATGGCGTACTCAGAATTCCGAATAAACGTATTTTCATCGAAAAACACTAAAAAGTTTTAAAATTCTCCCATTTTCCGTTACTCGACTGTAAAATTTTTGGAACATGTCATTTTATGGGAAATTTAATGTACTTTTCGAATCTACATTGTCCCAGAAGGGTCATTTTTCATTTAGAACAAAATTTTTCATTTTAAAATTTCGTGTTTTTCTAACTTTGCAGGGTTATTTTTTAGAGTGTAACAATGTTCTACAAAGTTGTAGAGCAGACAATTACAAAAATTTTGATATATAGACATAAGGGGTTTGCTTATAAACATCACGAGTTATCGCGATTTTACGAAAAAAGTTTTGAAAAAGTTACTTTTTGCGTTTCTCTTTGTTTCGTCGTCCGTGTCTGTCGCGGGTGACCATGAATGGCCATGATCGATGACGACCAACTTTTTCAAAACTTTTTTTCGTAAAATCGCGATAACTCGTGATGTTTATAAGCAAACCCCTTATGTCTATATATCAAAATTTTTGTAATTGTCTGCTCTACAACTTTGTAGAACATTGTTACACTCTAAAAATAACCCTGCAAAGTTAGAAAAACACGAAATTTTAAAATGAAAAATTTTGTTCTAAATGAAAAATGACCCTTCTGGGACAATGTAGATTCGAAAAGTACATTAAATTTCCCATAAAATGACATGTTCCAAAAATTTTTACAGTCGAGTAACGGAAAATGGGAGAATTTTTAAAACTTTTTTAGTGTTTTTTTCGATGAAAAATACGTTTATTTGGAATTCTGAGTACGCCATCAAATCGGGCGTCTAATTTTACACAAAAGTCCCTTTGACACCAAATTTCTATCTCATCACCGTTTCAGGCTGCAAATTATTGAAAATCACCTCTTTTTTCACATGTTCAAAAATGGAAGGGGTCGTACCGCCCCTCCGTCACGAGATATCAAAAAACGGACCTCGGATTCGTGATCAGGGACAAAAGTTACCCCTTAGGACAAAGTTTCACGCAAATCGAAGAGGGGTCGGGGCAACTGCTGTGTGAGTTGGTAGAGAATTACCCAATATTTGAAAACAGATTCCAACTTTAGTTTGGCAATGGTTTTTTTGAAATATTTCTAATTGATTGACTAAGTTCACTAACTAATTTCAAATTATTTTTTTCCAAATGTTACCCTTGAACTTTTTTGTGAGTATTTGTAAATAACCTACTATTGACATTGCAAAAAACATTATCCAACAATTTTTTACGTAATTGCAAAATTGTATGAAAAAAATGTATCTTCAAACATTTTGCTTAAGGTGAAACCGTTCATCATTTTGGGAGTTAATTGATCATCACTTTAAAATATTCTGTACAAAATTCAATTTAACGAATTTCTCCACCAAAATGAATCAGCATGTGCCGGTTGTTGCCTTCTTGAAGCCACTCAAGGAATTTTTGATCTAAATCTAATGTGTCTCAAAATTTATATAGTTTTGAGGAACAATCATTGACGTCCTAGTTGGCAATCATTGATTAATGACGATTTCCATAACTTCGCAAGGAATGGGATAATCATTTCCAAAAGGAATCAGCATGTGGTAGGGCAGTATTCTAAACAACTTGTAGAAAGAATTTTGTCAAAATATTGAAAGCGACTCAAAATTTATATCATTGAACGAAAAATCATGGCAATGATGGAAGTCTTCACATTAAAATAAGTGTGAAAACATAAAATCGTATCAAAATAAAGTTTGATTGAAAAAATAATTGAATACTGACCATTAAATTAATCAACATTGATTAAAAAAATCAATATCAATAATTATAAAATTAAAAACGGAACTTGGAAAAACATTAAATGTGAAAATTTTTCTTTATGAATTCCTTGATATTTTTCTAATTTTTTTTGAAAGAATATTAACAGCAATTATGTTTTAATCGTTCTTTGCAAAAAAAAAATAGGATTTAAATTTTTAATTCAGTTATCTTAAACTTTTCATTTCCAGCTGAACCAAGTATCAAAAACTATACATTAGCGAATTTAAAAAATAACATGGAGGTTTAAGTATTGTTGAACTTACGATTATTTTTCAGAGACTTATTGTTTGTCTGAATCATAATAATGGGTTTCAATTTTTTGAAGTACATTTTAATTTGTTGTTCAGTATCTGTATTTGCAAAAAATGCCAAATTGTTTGATTTTTTTAAATTCATTAAGATTTTTTTCAATGGCTGACATTGACTTTTCTTTTAGAAAGTTTTTTGTTTGAAATCATTCTTTAGATAAGAAATGCCTATTATTTGAGCTTTCTGGAAAAGTCTGGAAAAAGTCGGGAATTTGAAAATGGGACTTGAGTGGTCACAAATTTTGATCACAGGAGGCGGAATAAGCAAATAAGCGTAAAACGTCAACAAACGAAAAAAAGGCAGAACGAAGTTTGTCGGGTTAAGCTTGTTTTATGTAAGAATCTCACACTTGACACATTTAATGCCACGTTTTGGTGGATTTTTTTTCTTTTTCCCATACATTTTTCAAAAAAAATATTTTTTTGTCACCCTAGCGTCCAATCACAATCCGTGATTTCTCTTAGGTCAAATATTTTTTTTTTACCGCAAAAGTCATTCTCAATTTTTACTCCACTTCCCTTTGTCGTTGAGGGCTCATATTTAGCATGATTTCATCTGATGTATAGGGGAGCTGGAGGTAAGACGGCCACCCCACTGTTTTACTAAGTATACTAATGAATATTACTAAAATGTTTAGCAATACTGTTCCTCATGCTAAATAATGCATATCTCGGGTGAGTCTTCAAAAAGCCGTAAGAGCCATCGTGACCTCTGACACTATTTTTCGTTTTTCTCGAAAATGAAACAAAATTTCATTTATTTTAAGTTTGGGGCACTTGAAGGACGTGTAGATGAACAATCTCGAGCATTTTTGATATTAGTTTTTCGTAAGTAGGTCGAATACCGATGCAAAAAGGACTTTGTTTACCAATGGCTCTTACGGCTTTTTGAAAACTAATCCGAGATATGGAGTCACCTTTGCCAAACATATTGTTTGAAATAGTATAAAAATAGCTCGAAAAAAAAAGGTTTGGAACTTGAAACTGGATGTAATTTTCATGAATTACAGCTTAGGCATTTTTGTTAGACAAAAATATGTATTCCTGTCTTCAAATATTTTTTCATGTTAAATTGAAGTTTTCCCTAAATTATGTCCCACGGAAAAGTGTAAAAATGATTTAACCAATAAGTTATTTGGGGACAAGACGGCCACCCGTAATTTGTAAATTATATTTGATATAGGTTATATTTTGGAAGGTTTTTTTTTACTATTAAAACATATTTGTAGATAAGGAAAAGCATTTTCAATAAAACTCAATTTTTAATCAAAATACTGTAAACTACCGTTTCAACAACAATCCTTACTGTGATATAGCAAAACTCATTGAATAGTATGAAATCCTATCAAACTTTTCATCAAAATCGCTAATTTAATATTGTATGTATGTATGTATGATCCCCATACCCGCAGGCAACTTGGCCCCGAAACACATGTGAGCTCTAGGTGAACAATTCGATCAAAATTGCTAATTTAATATTGTTTACATAATGTTACTTATTGTGTTTGTTTTGTAGTAACAATTCACAATGTTTCATAAAATGTGGTCGCAATAATATGGAATTCACTGACCCAAATTTTGAATTTTTTAAAATGCATTTTTCTTTACATTTGAAACTTGATTTTTCAACCAAAATAGTTATGATGTTCAGAGAAGTCTGTTCCACCAACCATGTATTTGTGTGAATTTAGCAAATTTATTGAGTTAATTTATAGCACAGTCTTACTCCACACGGGGGGCCGTCTTACTCCGATTATTTTCTATATACACGACTTCAATTTTTTTTAAATTGCTGAAAAGTATTGAAAATTGTTTGTACGACCGACCAACTAATTTAAGTCATTTCTATAATGGACTACTAGTAGAACAATATGTACGTAATTTTAGATCAAAATAATCTGTTGTGTAAATTTTATTTTATCCCTTAGGGTGACCGTCTTACCCCCATCTCCGCTAGACAAACAAATGCTGTAGATTTCATCCAAATCGGAGCACCTCAGTACGACCTCTAGAACAAACCGAGAAAAATCTAGGAAAACTGCCTAGGCACTTTCTCGTAAATATTGATTTACTGGCCAGTCCAACTGCATTTTATTCATCGCAGAAACGAATCTGAGAATGGATTACACTTCACACAATCTAAAGGGGAGGAAGGATGCGTGGACATGCCGTACCAAAAGGTCGATTTATGAATCATTTTGTGTAATTGATCATTTCAAATGAAATTTTTTGTGACAACTTCGTATAAGGGTCATTCCACCTGAAGCGGAACAGCATTTGAAAATTACCATCTCCGATTCTGCTCAAATTTGGCAGAGCTGTTCAGACTATCAAAACATGCAAAAATCCCGAATTTCATCCAAATCGGACCACCCCCTCCATTTTTGTACCCTCCCAAAAAATCGACTTTTTGGCGATTTTTGAGCGAAACCCCTATCTTCAAACGACGATAACTCAGGAACCACAAATCTTAGAGGTTCGGTCTTAGACTCAATTTTGAAGGAAATTGGATGTAGAATCCATTTCCGTGATCAAAATTTAGATTAAAATATTTTTTCTACCTGTATTGCGCAATTGAAAACTTTAAATGGCCGTATCTCAAAACAGCCCCATTTATTTTTTAAATCTGACTTCACCATCGTATTCCCCGTCCGATTTTACATAAGAATCACTTATCGACAGAAAGGAATATGTTTCGTTCCAGCGATATCGAATTTTAAAGTTTTGAGTATTTGAGATTACCTAAATTAGCTAAACTCGCCGCATATGCTAGAAACAGGTTTGCTCAAAAATCAGGTTTGCTCAAAAATCGCCAAAAGTCGATTTTTTGGGAGGGTACAAAAATGGAGGGGGTGGTCCGATTTGGATGAAATTCGGGATTTTTGCATGTTTTGATAGTATCAACAACTCTGCCAAATTTGAGCAGAATCGGAGATGGTAATTTTCAAATTTGCATTTTTTCTTGCACACTTCAGGTGGAATGACCCCGAGTGAAAAATCAAAATTTAGGACCTGTAATGACTGCTGAAACGCCAAACACGAAACTTTTCATTTAAAAGAAGAATAAAAAATGTTTCAAGTTGATTTGTTTATGATACGACTATTACATACGATTGTTCATACCATCATTACCAATCCCAATTATAAACCTTAAACTGCACAGTTTTCAAACCCAAAAAAGCTCACCGTTTGCCGTGGAACCTTGAACTTTTCATGCAATCCTCCCCTGGCTCAGAGCCGTGTTTCATTATGCTCTCTGCGCTATGATTTTGACCGTATTATGCACACAACGCCACCAACCTCAAACCGCCCGCGTTGTACATTCCCAAGCTGAGTTGTGCTGTTGGCCTGGCTGACACACTTCTCTTCTCTATTCCAGTTGGTGGTCGACCTACGGACCCCCCCGTTTTTCTTGGGGCGTTTGACGGAGCGATGCTTTTGCTGTCGCTGTGGAGGAGGTTTCACTTTTTCTCAAACTTTACAAAGTTGTTTATTGAGTAGAAATTATTTGCTAATATATTTTTATTTTTTACTTTTGTATAGAACCAAC
This sequence comes from Culex quinquefasciatus, assembly GCF_015732765.1. Lineage (NCBI taxonomy): Eukaryota > Metazoa > Arthropoda > Insecta > Diptera > Culicidae > Culex > Culex quinquefasciatus. Next base: position 7,590,521 of record NC_051863.1, on the reverse strand, counting down.
GTTCTAGGAGTATGTCTTGAATCGGACTACGTCCGAGCATCATCATTTTGAGGTTCCATTTTTTACGAGCTCCATGGCTTTTGCCAGCAAACTTCACATTGCACCTTGAGGTGCCTTGACTGAACAGCACACTCAAAGCTCTGTGACTTGGAGCTGTGCGGCCCGACGACGATTTGCGCGGGTAATTGATATTCTTTGTTTCAACTTACCGCAGCAATTCGCGCGGACCCCATCAGAGAGCAGATTCAATGCTTTCACTTTTTTGCTGGCCAAACTCCTCCAGCAAGTAAAGGATCCATCAATGGACGCTGCTTCGATTTATTCCTATTGTCTCACCTATTTGCTGCGGTTCGTCCGCGGAGGCTTCAAAACGACCGCCATTAGAGTGCACGAGGTCGAGAATGAGTCAGCTGGTTTCGTAATTATCTTGTGGTGTATAGCTAAACAATTTTATTTGAAAATAATAAATCAAGTTTAGTAGAACGTATTGAAATCCCAAAGTATTCCCAGTTAGACCACAAAGCCACACTTCAAGGCATTGCTTCCAATCTTAAAAAAAAACGTGATTGAAATTACACTCACACCCCCTTTCCCACGACAGACCGCGCAATCATCTAATCCCAAGTCTGTAGCAACGCTTTCGCTATCGATTTGCCAGTCACGATCCGGACTTTTAACGTTGATTAAATTGATAAATTAGCGAACAATCGACGAGAGCACCGCGAAAGCATGATGATTGAAGAAAAATTTCGCACCAAACGTGAGCTCTCCTCTCCCAGGAAGCGCAAACACCAAATCAGAGTGATATATACAACAGAGAGATTTCACCTTGGTCCCAAAGAAGTCGAAGAAGCTGTTCATGCACATTTTTTAATTCAAATTCGGACCACACAACGCACGAACGCGGGCCACACTTTGTTGCGGTTCCGGGCAGAAATTGAAATTGGCCAAACGCAACAAACCACACAATCGCAGCGTTTTTTGGCGGTTTCAGGCTGTATGGATGGAAAATTTCTCCTCACCAGAGTGGTGTTTACATTTTGGATAAATTTGCTTGAAATAGTTAAATTTGAGAGGAATTGATATAGATTAGCTTGAGTGAGGATTTTCCCTATTTTGAATCTTTTTGGATTTTTTTAAATATTTTATTGCATTATTGTAAAGAGGTTTGTACATCATTAAAGTTGCCTTGCAAACATTAGTTTCCAACAATAAAAGTTTTTTTTTCAACGATAAGTTTTCTTTTGCCTTCCTCACTGAGGTAAAGGCTATAATCCTGCTCTGAAAATGAACTTTTTATTAAAAGCTCCTAGACCCACCTTCATGTGTACATATCGACTCAGAATCGAAAACTGAACAAATGTCTGTGTGTGTGTATGTATGTATGTGACCAAAATTCTCACTGAGTTTTCTCAGCACTGGCTGAACCGATTTTGATCGAACCAGTTGCATTCGACTTGGTTAAAGGTCCCATACATCGCTATTGAATTGTTTGAAGTTTCGATAAGTAGTTCAAAAGTTATGTATAAAAACGTGTTTTCGCAAATATCCGGATCTCAATTATATGCACGTAAACGATGCCCGGATCCATCATCCGACCCATCGTTGGTTAGGCAATTGAGAGGCCTTTCCAATAAGTCCAAAACATTGAAGATCTGGCAACCCTGTCTCGAGTTATGACCACTTATGTGATATTTATGTACTTTTTTGAAGCCGGATCTCACCTAAATGTATGTAAACTATGTCCGGAACCATCATCTGACCCATCGTTAGTTAGGTAATTGAAAGAACTTTCCAAAGAGTCCAAAACATTGAAGATCTGGCAACCCTGTCTCGAGTTATGACCACTTAAGTGATATTGATGTACTTTTTTGAAGCCGGATCTTTCGTAAATGTATGTAAACTGTGTCCGGATCCATCATCCGACCCATCGTTGGTTAGGTAATTGAAAGGCCTTTCCAATGAGTCCAAAACATTGAAGATCTGGCAACCCTCTCGAGTTATTACCACATAAGTTATGTCTGTGTTTTTTTCTGGAACTAAAAAAAAGCTGAAATGTGTGTCCAAACCACTCATATTACCCATTTTTGGTAAAAAGTGAGGAAGGCATCAACCACATAGGTGGATTAGGTTAGTTTTTGTTATTCATGTTATCAGAAATTCTAAACAAAACTCAAAACTTATCATAGAACACCCTCCAACATCTCAAAAATCCGGAACTACGTAGTTTTACTAGCAAAAACAAAAGGGCCAAACAAATATAAATATTAGCCCTTTTGTTTTCTCCCAACAAGGAGGGGCGAATACTTTGTTTACTGCAACTGCCGGAGTAAACTTTCTTCATAAATAAGAATTTTCTTCATGAATAAGTGAATTTTAACCTGCAAATTCACATAATCAATCTAAATTTATGTAACTAACCACAACTCTACAACAAAAACCAATCTGTATGATACTCAATCTAGACGCTCTTTTTTAGAAGCCGCTCATTAAAAAGAGCGGCTCTTTTGCTCTTTTTAAAAATTTTGATAAAAATGCTATTTTCAAAAATTGTGCACCCAACTGGCAGTCGCATGATTTTGATGCATGGCGGCATGAAAGTATATCAGAATCTGCATGAAATCTGTCCTCATGCATTTTTTGCGATATAGGAGTATGACATTTTTGCCCGTTACCGACAATTATCGACACGACGGCTTTTTGGTTGTATTTCACAAAAAAACACTTAGCAGAACGAGGATTGATCCACCAACTTCTTGGTTATTGATCCGACACGCTACCACCGCGCCATGGACGCTTGATGAAAAGTGAGTGAAAGAGCACCAACATATGCTTCTCTTTGGAGTGTTGCTCGGGGACGGGCCAGCATTATATGTGTTGGTGAGAACTGCAGATCGCTGAAATTTTTACATGCGGGCAAAAATGATCTACGGACTTGCTGCAAAAAATGTTATAAAATATGACATTTTCTGCAGCAAATCCAATGTTGCAGATTTTGAGATATATTTTTCCTTTGGGTGTGTGATATTTTTTGCCTTTCTTACTAGAAAGGTATAAGTTTTACTTTATGGCTGGACATCATTTTCATCTTCGTAAATATGACGATTCAGCATGCATTTAAATCGGAAAAATCGCCAAAAAGAATCACACTGCATCGATTTTCGACGCTCTATCAATTCACTTTGACAGAACTCGTCTATCTCCAATTTCGTGGAGTTCGAGTGATGTCCGTGTGTGGTAAAATTTCGCAAAATGTTGTGTCGCGAAGTCCTCGGCTCCCCTATTTTCGATTTTAATTGTTCCAAGTGCATCTGAAAGCTGGTGTGCTGAATCCGGATCATTTTGAGGTCAAATTTAGAAATATCCATCTGTTTTCAACTTTTCAACGAATAACACAGTTTTCAAATGAAAATATGGTAAAAAAATCGTTTTCATATCTTTTATTTATTTCAAAAATTGCATTTTTCGAGCTCTACAACCTCTCAAATTATCATCCAGATTCATAATTTGGTTCTGGAGTTAGAGCCGTGTGATTAACCTACCATAAGAAAAAAACCCGATTTAATATCACCAGAGGTGAAATAAGGCCTTTCTTACAAAATGATGAACTCCGAGAAATATATTGGTGCAATTAATTTTTCAAAAACATAATGATACCATCCAGTGAGAATTTTACCTAAAGCTTCGAATGTTTTTAGGCTAAACCTCAAATGCCACTTTTTTTAATTTCAGAAGAACATTATTTGTCGCAAGACATTTAAATTTAATTAAGAAAAACATATTGGATTGACATTATTAGAAAAAAGGGGTACTCAGTCTATAATGTTAGTCTACGATTAACTTAAAAAAATATGTATCGCTATTGCACTTTGTCGATCAATTATGAGAAGCCAGAAAGAACACTTTCACGCGCAGCGTAAAACGCGCAAGCGTAAAAGCGCTGGCGTTCAAGCTTCGACTTAGCTCTGGAAATACATTTTGGAAAAGCTTAAAATTTTGGGCCCAAACAGTTTATGGCGCATGTTTTCGAATGGCTTTTTGTTTGAAACTGAATTCTTTAAATTTGATAGTGTTATCTGTGAAATAGTCCAAAAAATACCTCTAAAAATGGCTTTGACCACATTTACTGGTCGAAAATTGTGAATCGAAAAATAAAATGTTCGTCTCCGACCCCACGGCTACAGATCTGACTTTTAAAAATTTAAAAATTTAAAAATTCAGAAAAAGAGCTCTCAAAAATCAGACTTTGAATTCCGGGTTAGGGGCCAAAATTTAATCGAAAGAGCGCATCTAAACCTTCAATTTAGTAATAGATTATTTTCCTGGGACGAATCCTCGCCGTGCACGATTTTTTTTAGATTTCTGAAAAAAGCGTTTTTCCAAAAGCAAACCTTAAAATTTTCTTTTGTAAGAAAGGCAAAAAATCCCTAAAAAAAAGGTAAAAGCCACCTGGTGACCTTCGCCAACATTTTTCGATTCGAATTTTATCCGAAATTTCTCGCTCACTCTCTCGAAGAGTTTTTTTGTTTCGTGTCTGGCACTTTTTCGTGGCATGAACCTTGGCTGGGTTCGTGTCACGGGTGAGTTCCAGGCTTGGTGTGCTGGTACGACAGGGTGGCCACCAGATTTCGATTTTCAATTTCCCGGTTTTTTCCCGGTTTTCTCCCGGGACCAGAAGGAATTTTCCGGAATGTTTTTAAACCAAATTACAATGTTTTTTAGGCTAACGTTAATATCATCATACTTTTTGAACGCATACATTTGGTTCAAAGTTTGAATTCCTCAAGAAAGCTTTCAAATCTTGAGTAAAAAGTAAGTAAGTTGTAAACGAAGCCGTTTTTATCTGTTATCAATCAAACCTCTAATTTTCAAATTATTGGGTTTTTTCATCAAAAGTCGTTTTTATTTTTTTAAATAAGATTAATTATAAAAAGAATTTATGAATTTTGTAAAATAGATTTACAAAAATACGTTGCTATCAACATTGATGTAAATGCTCGTTAATTTTCTTTGAAAAAAGGTTTTGTGAATTCAAAAAGAACAATTCTCCCAAGAATTATCAATTTCTGTGATTTTTTTGCTAAAATTATGTGAGTACTTTCTTTTAACCAAAAAGTCTTTTGCATCATTAGTCTAAACAAAAATGTATACACTTTGGCAGCAGCGCAGGAAAAGTGCCATACAAATGTAAAAATCGATACTATGAAACTTTCTTTTAGAATAATTTTAATAAAAATACTTTCTAAAAACCCAAAACACATAATGGTAAAAACAATTAAAAAATTATCGTGCTGTGAGTTTTTCAACAACACATAAGGCGGGTACACATTTTATTTAAAGTTTTTGTTGCCCCGAAAAATCAGGGGACAAAAAAAATATTTTTTTTTTTATAAAGCATCAAAATTTTAATGGAAATTTAAGTGCAATCAGCTGAAATCAATTTAAAATGCATTCCCTTGCGTCTAGAATAATTTTTATGCATGTTTGGGTTGATTTAATAATCTTTTGAATTTTTGAAAATTTTCGATCTTTATTTTTTATTCGTTCTTTTTTTTGGTTTCGTCAAATCTTGCATTTTTTGAAGACTTATGATTGCAAAACAACTGAACTAGCGTAAAATGCATTTTTAACACTTTTTGCATTCAAATGGTGTGACTATGGCTTGTTTTTTGAATTTTTATATTTTTTCAGATTTAAACAAACTACACATACTTTTTGAAGTTGTAGCTATTTTCAATTAAAAATAATTCTATTTTATCTCTAAAAATCAAATGGTTGAGAAAATTCTTTACAGCATTCTTTTTGAACATTTTGATCCATTCTTTTGTTGCTGAGATACAGGCCAAGAAAAATATTTTAAAAGAGTGTATTTTGTGTGACAATTTGAAGGAAAAGTCTTGATCTTTAAATTTAGAGAGATATTTACTGTAATGTTGTTTTCGTACCATGATATCCATATTTTCCACTTACAAAAAAATCATAATTTTAATTTTATGCAAAACTAATTTTTTAGCAAAGATGGGGTAAATGTCCGCCATTACGGGGTTTGTCTTCCGGACCCCCTGAGATCGCTCGTGTTACCCCCAGGGGTACATGTACCCCAGGTTGAGAACCGCTGGTAGAGCAAACATTTTGCTTTATTAAAAAAAAAAACAAATTCGTCTGGTAAAAGTATCATAGGATACAAGAAAAAAAATCCATAGCCAAGAAGCATGAGTCTATCACATAAATTCAAACATAGATTTCGCGAATTCTTCATTTAGAATAACAGGAATAATATTCTTATTGAGAAAAGAACATATTGAATATATTAAAGAGTCTTTTGTCAAATTTTAATGAAACTTAAAATATTTTCCCGGTTTGTCGGTCGAATTCCCGAGTTTTTCCCGGTTTTCTCCCGGTGGATAAAAATCCCGGTTTTTTCCCGAGGTGGCCACCCTGTGGTACGATGAACCAAAATACCAACACACAAATGGGCTCGTACCGAAGCTAGAAAACCAAAACCGCGGTGTGCGTTGTCACTGGCGCATGGGAAGCTTGCTATGCTCGCGTTTGTCATAAACGCTTGTTTGATTAAGAATATGTACGATTAAAAATATTCGTTTCGAATTGCGTTTTTAATTTCTTTTGGAAAACATATCATTTATATGAATACAAAGAGAGGAGTTGTTCCATTTAATTCCGCTATATATTTTTAATATCTTGAAAGATATGTATTTCGTCCACTACTTGCAGACTTCATCAGTGTTCTAGTCGAGAACAGAACACTGATGAAGTCTGCAAGTAGTAGACGAAATACGTATCTGTCAAGACATTTAAAATATATAGCGAAATTAAAAGGAACAACTCGTTTCTTTGTATTCATAGTAATGCATTCTGCTAAAACGCTCAACCAAACCACAAAAATATCATTTATAATACTTTGCTTTCATCATAAGTTTTTTTGTAACATTTCACTTTCTTTTGTGCTAACGTTATAAATAAACAAAGTCAATGTTATGAATTGAAAAAAGTTCTACCGTTGTTATATTCTTAAGTAAGAAAGGCTCTATCTCACCCCAGGTGGGATTAAAATGGGGTTTTTTTTATTGGACTTGTATAAATTATTTGAAAAAAACTAAAAACGAGAAAATGCATTTGAAACCCATAAGTCTTGGCGGTCTAAATGTCTATATTTCAACTCAAACCTAAACGTTCGTAAAATTGAATGGCACCCAAACCTCCAAATCTAGAATTTTTGAGAAAATTGCTCTTAGTTTAAGAAATTACTTTTATTTCTACCAACATTTAAAAAAATACTAAAGTTTAATCGGTATGAGGATTTGTTTTTTTTTTTTTCAAAATCTCAATGATTATTTTATAGGACTAGTAATTTTTCACGGCAAAAATTGAAATTACACAGCAAAAAAATTATGGTAATATTACATCTGGGAAGAGGTACATCTTTTATGTCAGAAAAAAAGTGTAATTTTACCACTTTTCTGGTGTAATGTCGCTTTTTCAGTCTAAATTGAGGTAAAATTACATCATAAAAGAGGTATTCAACCTCCTAAAATTACACCTTCTAAATGTACACAAGTTTTTGCTGTGTACGCGGTATGTTAGTTTTTGTAACCATGAATTACACGGCAATTTCACGGCACTCTAAAATCTGCTCAAAATAAACATAAAAATGTTCTGTTTAAGCATAATTATGTACAGAAAAGTATCTGAAAAAGTAAGCAGCAGTTCAAGATAGAAATAAAAATATATTTATCTAATCTTACAAAATTAAGCAATGGATAAACAAGACTAGGACCAAATTTGGGTTTGAAAGGGATCATGACAAGTAAGTGTCGGAACATCAAATCAAATTGAGCCAAACATTTCATTAGGTCACAAAACCAAAAAAAAAACACGTTAACCCTCTAACGCCCAGAGCTGTTTGCTTATCGTAAAAATAGTAAATGGCTTAATTTTGGTACAATAATGCAGGAAATACTTTACTTTGACCCACAAACATCGAATTGAGGCAAAAAAGTAGAATTTGAAGTGGTGCACCAGAGCACCATCAGGAAGATGAGCAACTTTTTTTTTACCACAAAATCTCGTTTTCTTCAAATCTATTGGTTCATTTGTTTGAAAACGCTTCGAAATGTGTTAAAAACTACTTATTCTTTGCTGTAAGACCATATTTCTGAAGTATTAACTACAAATTCTAAAATCTCTGCATTTTCAGGTTTCTTTGATTGGCTCATTCAAAACCCACAAACCACCATTTTCATGAAAAATGAGGAAAATAATAAAATTATCGGTCTAATAACAATGTTTTGTCTTGTTTATGAATAGTCAAAACGTTTATAAACTTTTGTTTTGATAAAAATAAGCTATTTCTGTAATTTAGAAAAAAGTGCTCCTGAATATTTAGTTGCTCATATGCCTAGGTGGTGCTCTGGTGCACCAAATGAAAAAGGTTGAAAAACACTTAAAACCGGTCCAAACTCACAATGTTTTTCACAGGGGTTCTTGTCCAAGGTTCAAATGATAGCAAAACATTTTTTTGTTTCATAAAATTTTGTGTTTGGTAAATTTTTACGGGCTTTCGAAAACAGGTCTTATTTATTTCCCTAAAATTGGCCCATTTTTGTTTACATTTCACACTGTAACTTTGCTTGTGCTTAACCAAATTTGATGAAATTTGGGGAGATGTTAGTATACATTCTACATGAACACCTGCAACTTAAAGCATCATGAAAAGTTGTGTCAGTTCCGAGATATTTGAGTTCAAAGTTTTGGTGCTCTGGAGTAACCATGGGCGTGAGAGGGTTAAAGGAATCGCTGGCGGAAAGTGGCCAACTATTTTCAATGCGTATTTGAAAAAGAAGCTTTCGTGATTTTTTATTACTGATCATACGATAAAATACATCCTTTGCATCAACCCTGCTTTAATTTGGGAAACCGCATTTGATTCCATCGCGCACCTGATGTTGGCATATCAGCACTTTGGCGTTCGAATACAGCTTCTAAAAAGCATTTTCAACCCATATCAAGCAAACAAAATAGCTAAAAGGGAAGTGAGCAAGCAAGTTTCTATTCAAAGATTGGCAAAACTATTTGTTTTAATAGTAAGAATTTGCAAATTGATCCGAATGAGAACCGAATCCTGAGCCTGCCAAATAAACCAGATTTTTCCCTATTTCCTTTATAATATAACTTTAAATGGAGCAAAGATTTAATTTCCGTCAGCGTAACACCAGCCCCTCCTCTCGTGTTGATTGTGCACAAATCGATAAAGAACCAACAACAGCGTATCGTTCAACTTACCAGCTGCAAAGTGCAACGGGGTGGACTTCCGGCCGGCCGTGTCCCGTGCGTTCACGGTTTGCGACGTGATCAACTTTTTCACCTTGACCAGGTCGCCGGTTTTGCACGCCTCGAACAGATCCCGCAGCGGATCGTTGGCCATCGCGGCCGCCTCCAGATTGACGGACAGCATCGAACGGGTGCTAGCGCTGTTGTTGCTGCTATTGTTGGGACCTGCGTTGGCCGTCGTCGTCGTCGCGTTCGACTGGAGCGCGTGATGGCCAGTCGAGCTGGAGGACATTTCCCACAGGCCAATATCAGACGGTTCCAGCTTTGCTGTTCCTGCTCCGGAATCCGGACCACTGACACATCGGAACAATTCTAGAGTGTGTGTGTGTGTGTTAGCGAACAACCGGGCAGGTCAAACGAGGAGTGGTTGCGTTTGTGTGGCTTCCGCTCCCCGACAGACACTGATTTTTCCTGACCCTTTCGAGGGAAACGGGGTGAACTTGGAATTAATAAAGGCGATTTCCCACTTTTAATTGCGTAAATTTATGAACAATTTACGGCACTGCTTCGTTCCGTTAGGTGTGCACAAAATTGTTTTCCTCTCCTTTTGGCCTCTCTAAAACGCCATTATGATGCACTAAACTCCCCCACCGCAATTTGGGGAGTGCTCCACTTTTCGTGAGGAGCGGGAGCTATGCCCTTCCGGATGAAAACCAGCTTCAACACTGGCCACTGCACACAACCATCAACCACTTGCACAAGCAATCATCGAAGATTTTTCCAGCTTCTGAACGGTAATGGCCCCAAAATCAACACACAACAGACGAACACTCTTCGGAGGTTTTGTGGCCAAAAAGAGGGTCAACCAACAACAACAACGAACAGACGTCGACACCTTCTTTTTCTTCGCCAGAAAGGTGGCCACTTTTTCGCGTAATCCCGTTGTCGCGAACCGATCCGGAAGTCGCGCGTTCTCACCAACCCCAGACGAAGAACCAGCCAGCGCACTTTAACGTCCAAGAATCGCCCGAAGAACTGCGAAAAATTCTCCAACAATAAGGCAACTCGCTCGCTGCCACACTCGAAAATAATGGCCTCCCCTGTCGCTGTCTGTCTGTCTGATTTTCAGCACACAGCACTGCACGAACATTACACAAACACTGGCGGAGGCGTTTTGCCTGTTTGTTTTCAAAAACGCAGTCGAAGAAGGGGAGGCCGCACGCACACACTGACGCCGCGGCTGGTGGTGTGATGACAGCGCAAACTGTCAAAACGGGCAAGTGTTGCCGAGTTCGCTGGTTTGCGGATCGATGAAACTGTTGAAAGTGGGTGAAAATGTAACCACTCAAGAAATTTCTTTTAAGCGTGTAAGTCAAGTCATGAACGAAACAGAAGCTTCAGTATTTTTTTCATGATTAATTTACATTCTATTCTAAAATTATTGACAAATAGTTGTAAACTGACAGGCTCTCGTCACAAATGAACAATCAAATCGAGTCAAATTCAAGTTCTGCGATCCCATTTCAGGGAAATTTGAATGGTTGATTGCATTAAATGCATGAAATTTTGAAATTTTCAGAATTACAAATTCATTTTTCACTTCTAAAATTTTATTAAATAAAAAATAATCAAAATTTTAGATCACTTTAGAGTATTTTTGCGTTTTTTTATGTATGAATGATGTATGAAAAAAATACCCTTTAAACGATTTTTTTGCGTTGTTTAACTTTTTAGTTTACTTGATCAATTTATGAGTTGAGCTCATTTAAAATATTTGCAATATAACAATAATATAGCATTACCGGTTTTCTTACAAAATTCACCTTTTTTACAATCTTCCGGACTTTTGTTAAAATCGTTTTTTTAGCATAACTTTTGAAGTACTTAGCTTAACTGCATAATTTTTAATAGCGACTTATGGGACCCCAAGACGGATCGAATGACGCCAAAACGGACAACATCGGTTCCGCCAATGTCGAGATAATCGAGTGACAATTTTTTGATCAACATCCCACCACACACACAGACATTTGCTCAGAATTTGATTCTGAGTCGATAAGTATACATGAAGGTGGGTCTAGGAGGTCTAATTGAGAAGTTCATTTTTCGAGTGAGTAGGCAACGTGAGGAAGGCAAAAACTGTTTCTAGCACAATACTATTGTATAAGACATTACATACAATAATTATTGCATAAGACATTTTGAGAAATCACGCATAATCGCGCGATGCTACTTCGACAACTTGATCTACATCCAAGTGGCGCAAGTGATAGTTTGCTTCAGACATTTGAAGAAATTTGTTCCAGGTGTCATGTCCGTTCGTCCGTGATTAAAGGTTATTTTTCAAGTTTAAAAAAAAATAATATTTAATAAACAGGCCAGAAGGTTGTCAATGAAAATGGAAACTAACAAAACCTTCGAAAATTTTACCAAATGAGTAAACTTATACGAATGAGATTATTTATTATCGGCTCATATATAAGCAGTTTTCTTTCAAATAAAATTAAAACACGCAAGATCATAACATTTTATACACATATTTACTACTGCTTACATTAAGGTGATTATCTTTGTTTTCTACAAAATTAAGTTATAAATGTTAAGTTATATTCTACAATCGAAAAAACTAAAAAGAACAACTTATATTCCTTAAGTCCCTGTATTAAATTACATTTTCATAAAGTTTCAACCGTACACCTCTAATCATCACTCTCACTAACGCTTCTCGTTTCCAGCGAGTCCGTACAGATGGTAAGTTCGGGCGATTCGGGCGAGCCGCCAACCAGCATGCGTCCACCGGCCATCATTTGCTGTTGTTGGGGCATCCCACCGGACGACGATGGAGACGCTTGGTCACCGCCGTTGATGTTGCTGTGTGGTCCGGCAGCTTGTGGTGGGACAACTCCGTTGGCAATTTGTCGCTGCCGTATCAGTGCCAAACGCTGCTGGGTTATCTCCAGGTGGTGCTTGCGCCACTTTATCCGCCGATTTTGGAACCACACCTTGACCTGAAATTTGATATTGTTGCAAATATTTGTTACAAATTGGTCGACTTTTTTAGCAACGAACCTGAGCCTCCGTTAGTTGAAGGGTGTGGGCCAGGTAGAGTCGCTCGGGTCCGACCATGTACTGTTGGCGTTCGAATTCCGCTTCCAGGCGTTCCAGTTGTTCCGGGGTGAAAATGGTCCGCACGCGTTTGCTCTTCAGAGCGGACGACGCCGAGAGAGAAGATTTTTTGCCAAGATCTGCAAACAAATGGAGAATGAATTAGTTTTGAGGTTGATGGAGACGCGTGGTCCGATGTAAACATATTTGCGAATTGTCGCTCTTACCTTTGTACTTTTCTCGATTATGATTCTGCGCGTGATGATGGGCAGCCATCGCCAGGTGATGATGATGGTGGTGATGATGATGGTTGAATTGGTGGTGATGATGGTTGGGTAGATGCGATTGTTGCTGCTGCTGCTGCTGTTGAGGATTTTGTTGATGGCCATGGTCTGAGGAAGAAGTCATACGTTTATTAAAAATTAAATGTTTTCAAATTTTATCAATTTGAATAATAAAAAAAAATTATAATATTAATATAATCATCACCATTATGGCATCATTTTACTGACGAGCATTTTGTATCAGAAAATAAACATTAAGGTCGTGTTATTCCTCTTGGAGCAATGCAAAATTAGTCACGATATGTAAAATTCTTCTACAAACAACAAAAAATAAACCATTTATTGATTGATTCATTTCTAGGATTTTCTTAACCAAACATGGCCGCCAAGTGGCCGTTCGGGAATTATACCTCTCAGAGCCTTAAATTGATTTGCAGATAACAAAATTCGTTACTCTTAAAATATCATAAAATTGCATTTACTCGTGGTAGAGTCCAGACTCGATTATTCGGAGGCATTGGAAAAATTTCTCTTCGCATAAGCGAAATACGATTTTTCCGATGTCTTATTTTTTATTGTTAAGCTTAAGTATGACCCATAAACTACGCTAAAGTGATTGAGAATTAATAAATGATTGAGAATTAATTTTGAAAAAGCATTTTATAATTTAATAGACAATCAACTATTAAATTTTTGACTAAAATGGGGTCGCAGAACTCAAATTTAATGTTAAAAACCAGAAAAAAACTGCGCCAGATTTCACACAAAAGCCTTTTTAACAATAAATTTCCAAATCATCACCATTGCAAGCTGCAAATAATTGAAAAACAACAAGTGAACAAACGTTCATGAAAATGAAAACCTCGAACAAAGTGAACAAATTTGAACACTTTGTATTTGTTTTTTAGTTTGTACCCCGTTGGTTGGTCAAAGTCAAACTTAAAAGTGACAAGCTGTCACTTTTTACACGGCGCTCACGCACACTATCAAAACAAACGTTTGGTAGTGTATGTGAACTCCGTGTAAAAGGGGTTTCAAACTAAAAAGTGACCCCGTTCGTTTGACAACAGTTGGTGTCAAACAACCGGGGTTTGAATGTACGTTAAAGTTATTCGAATTTAGAAATCCAAGATGGCGGCCAAAATGGCGGTCATGAAATTTTAAAAAAAGCATTTTATAATTTAATAGACAATAAACTATTACATTTTTGACTAAGATGGGGTCGCAGAACTCAAATTTAATGTTAAAACATGAAAAAATTTGTTCATGATTCGATTATACG